>NC_041358.1:4591874-4891874 GCF_900634415.1 Cottoperca gobio | reverse complement strand
CACTAAGGAGCTAATCCAAGACAAAAACAAGAAAACACAAAGTAAGTTTTTTGTTTCCAGATTGATTGAAATAATTGAATGATTGTATGATTCACAAACCACTTTAGGTTAACCACCCTATGTATCATCTCAGAGCAGTATATAACCACGTAATGAATTGCTCACAACACATTATTATTTAGTTATATTAGCGACAAAGATATATATTATATAATTGAACCTGTGTTATATTGTCTGTGCTGTATCGTTGTCTGTTTAAAAGCCAGTTTCCAGTTATGGATGCTTCACAGAGGATTTAAAGTTATTGACAACTACATCAATAAACACTTAAAAAGACCTTTCTTCCTCTTCTACTTCTTGACAGTGTGCAGGCATTTCCCTATCATATGGTACAGCTTACAGTAGAAAGGAGGTTTGCATTCGTCAAAGAATTACCCTGGTTTCCCATGCAACCAGCAAAGTTATAATTTGCAAATACATGTTAACTGCAGTAATAAGAAAATAGGCTGAAATCTTTCTCAACCTTCAACGGAAGAGGATTGATATCTGTGTAGACGTTCTGTGCCGTGGACGCTCCTAAAAGGGATTTCTTCAGCAGAAGTGAGTCCTGGTTATGTTTTCCCTTTGAAAAAGACACATTCTTTCTAAAGAGGAAGGAAAAAAACATTTCACTTTTCAATTACCCCCAGCTCCTTCACCTTTCCCGTCCTCCCCAGGTTTAGTTTCCAAGGAGAGGAGAAAAATAGAAGGGATGCTTTTCACTTGCACGGCAGCACCCCTCCCTCTCATTCTCCTCCTATCATTCCGGGCACCACTTTTATGCATGAAACAGAGAAGAAGATTGAAAGCATTCACTGGCCATTCAGACAATAAAGAAAGGGGATCCTCAGAGCTTTATTAGATATGAAGATCTACAATAAAAATCAATTTCTGGCCTCTTTATGCAGTTTAAATGACAAAGCCTCAGCCCATTCAGCCATTGTGTGCAGGAAAGTAATTCTGCAGCACCGGCCGAGACAAGAGCGGCGTATACTTTCTGACCTGCGATTGCAGATTCTAATATGATACAGACCTACTGAGATAATAGGAGGCACTTAATATCATCTGTTGAGAAGAAAAAAAAGTTATCTCATATCTTTTGGTAGATAGATGGATAGGGGATGAGGTTTAAACCATTTCATGGGCAGAATACTAATCAGGCTGAGATGGACAGCTGAGCTTTTCACTCAGAGGGCTCTCCAATGTGAAAGTTGGTAACACGAAGCAATACAATCCTGATACAAAAGTGGGTGGTTAATGAGTGCAATTAAAATTGAGGAACGGTCAGTGTGACATTCTAGTTCTGCCACTGGAGAGAGAACATATTCCTTTTTATAGGAATGTGTTCTTATGTTACTTTGATGTAGAAAACATGTTATCAAAAGCTTAAGCTATCAACATTGCTTTTGTGTAATAAACCAAAGTATACACAATGTCAAGGATTTGCAGGAAGGCTTTTATTGTGAAGCAGCTGTACACAACAGGTGATGAACACCAAAGTGTCCAGGTATCCAATTATTTCCGTCCGTCTTAGATTTAAGGCCGTGCTGTGTTTTAAGAGATATGTGCTGAGGTGAGTCACCTTATCAGCTGTTAGATAATATTTAATAATAACAGTAATTTAAAGGGAACAGTCAACTCTGCACTACCACAAAGGTTATGTTTTTGAATTGAAGATGAAATCACAGTCAAGGCTGAGCTCATGTTAGCTGCAGAAGAGTCTCGAGGAGCGTTTTCTGCAGGAAACCCCGTGAGCTTTTCAGATTAAAGTACGTGTTGCTTTTCTCATCTCAGTACAAATATTATCCTTATACCTAAACCACAGAATAGGTTGTTTGCCAATAACCCCTAAAATGTCCCCGAATGTCATATATGATCATTGGAGAGTTACCAGCAACAGGCGCAATTAAGTTTGTTTGTTACGTAACTTAAGTGAAGTACATGACTAATAATAACAATAATAATAATTAATACTTAAGAATGCTACGCATATGACGTAAGTTAAGTTGGTTATCTAAAAAAGTAAAGATTAAAAGGCAGTGGTTTCACACGGCTCAAGTCCGTCAGTTAAGTATGTTAGATATCTGACATAAGTTAAGTATGTTACGTACATTAAAATAATTCAACGTTGACTTTTGGTTTCACACGAGACACAAAGTCATAATTACTAAGGTATCTAAAGGTCGCCGCCTAATAACAAAGGTAAATATGAGTCGTAATAAGATATACAGATTATGTTTGCAGAGTACAGCCTGCTTATTCATGTTGTCCTTCTATTCATGTCTTTTGCACTAAAAAAGGTTTTCCTGTGTGAACACAGCAGACAGTAACAGCTGTCCACATGTTAGATGATGAGTTGTTGTGTTAGACCTTCCTACACGAGACCTGAACTCTGGTGCTCCTCTGTTTCAAGAAGCTCTCGTAATCGATGACATGTGATGGAGCAAACTCTACAAGATAAATGATCCATGTTGCTGTAATGAAAAGGACTTTTTTTTCTTTTTTTTGGCCACGCTTTCATTCTTCTCTGATGGAGACATGGATGAATTGGATGAGTGTGCCACATCTCCAGGGGCAGGGAAATAAATATTATGCCTGACTTCTGCTCCGCCATGTCTGGTTACCAGCTGAAAAGCAATTGTTTCACTCCGGCATCTTGACTGCAAGACATGTGCTATTTCAAATTAAACCTTCAAGGTCCCAAAGTCATTTATTTCTGTCAAAACAGAGGACAGAAAGGAATTCTGAGAAACAACAATACATTCACTGTGGATGTAAGAAATCACAATAAATTCTCAGTGTCTTAGCAGCGAGTGTTGTTTGCTTCTGGAGCAGAATAATATCCAGGATGCAGCGCTCCATTCAATGCCTTAAAATGTGGAACTAATCTCCCTAAAAAGACTACTATTTGGCTTCATTGTTTTTCGTTCAGCCGTCCCCTAGTGTTAGATACACTAACGTGTGTCCATGGGGAAAGTCATTGGATATGAGTAGCCTTTTCCACCTCCTATACTATGAGAGTGTAAGTGGATCCTGATTCACTGATAGCACAGAGAAGCCTCCTTGAGTGTTTGCAAAGTGTGGACCTTGAAAAGAACAGCTTTGCCAAAAATCCTCTTGTGGCCCCAGAGACCGCAGCACAGTGCTCAGTGAAAACAAAGATGTTATAAGCTAGCTTAGCTATTATCGCGCCTTTGCACTACATCTCCCCCGACACCGCATTCAAATCAGTCTCTATTTATTTGGGGGTTTATTTATTTATTACCGCATTTTCCGAGGCAAAAAGTGACTAAAAGGATTATTTGTGGAATAACTAAAATAATTAGCAATGCTCATGCTTCTATAATTCAGGCAAACAGTACACACACACGCTTGTATTTTCCTTGAATGCCAGCATTAGCGGTAGCACACTGTAATGTTGGTGAGAGGCACAAAGGGTTGTGAGTCTATGAAATTGACAAAAGGGCAGAAAAGGAGAGAAGACAGAAAGACTACAGGATACTAAACACAGACAGACTTTGTAGTCAATGAGAAGAAGCAAAAAGGACTAATAATGATCTCTACAAGCATGCAAGAAATATTCATTTCACAATATTTAGTGTATTGGAGCATGTCAACAACATGGATGAACAAGTACATTTTGGCCTTTTGTTTTTAGACTTTAAGGTCTAAGGTCTACATGCAGGGATGACCGGTAGATAGCAGGGGTTTCCATTCATAAATCCTGCCCTGCTGCTAGACACTCTATTGTTGGTATAATAAGATTCTGCAATACCGTGGTTTAAATGTCTGTTTTCTTGGAAGAATATCTACACAAGTAACCAAAGTATGGTTGGTTGGTTGGTTAAAAGGTTACATTTACAATAACTGATTTATTTTTGTCCACTTGAAGGCAGCAAAAACAAGTTCCAAACAAAACATTGATATTTTATCTGATATGGCGAGTTTGTTAAAAATCAGCAGTTACAGTACACAGTGCAATATCAATGATATACAATATCAGTCATTTCTACTGATTTCTACTCTACAGATCTGTGCATCAGTGCATGTGTGACTAGCTATTGGCCGCCGCTCTGCACTGCGCTCATATTGTGTGTACTGCTGACAACTCCTTCCCAACATACGCCGATGTCACGGAAGCATAACGTCCACCCTCTGGTTCCCCCTCAGGTTAACACTATTAGATCTGTCAGCATTGTTGCTGTTGATTGTGCTGTTTTAGCTGTTAGCATCGTTAGCTGCTAGCCGCTGGCTCAGCCGTAGCCATGTTGAGAGCTGTGTGGAGGCAATCTCTCTCTCCTTTGAATTCCGTATTGAGAACCTTTAAAGTAATAATATCAAAGATTTTCATTTAGATGAATGTCTGTTAAAACACTATCTGACGTCGAGTGAGGTAACATAATGTTTTTTTCCAGTCTCTGCTAGCGTTGCGAGTACATAGTTACTATGGTCGATCTAACAAAGAAAAGGGGGATGACTAAAGATGATGAAACAAATAAAAGTGAGAGTGAGATCCACAAACACACCTGCAATTACCGCTTATCACCATAGGTGTCGCCAAAGAGAACAAAACAGAGATATTTGAGATGTTAGCTTTAAGTCAAAGTGTAAATAAGCATTTGGCAAATTTATGTATCGTATGCTATGATTGAGATGGGATACATTGATACATTATATATCAACGGCATACACTGCTAATGCTAATCTCAGTGACATAAGGCTCTCTCACAGTGCTTGAGTTGAATAAAATGAAAAGTCAGTCTCAGTTTACTTTGCTACCAGTTAGCATCTGCGTCCCAATTACATCCGCAATGTTTTCTGAAACTGCTTTCTCAATGCATCACAATTGTGAGCGTGTGATGGTTCCCTAAAGGGAGCCACCACCTGTCATTGTATACAACAGTGTTTATACAAATTATACTTTGATACAATGATGAATAGCACGATATAATTGGAGATGAAAGATTAAAAATATGCCTGAATGTTGTTCCTCAGAGGGGCACTTGCAAGAGAGTAAAAAAGGATGAGACCACATTAATAAGTCGCCATTTTTTTATTTCTTAGCAGTTGTGCAGAAACTGGCAACCCACAAATTAAATCCGGTTCTGCTGAATGTTGATAATATTCAACAGTGTCAATACAACAATAAATAGAAATAAAGAAAATATGCACCTACATATTTACAAAGCTAAAGATGATAAGGTGGTAAAAGAGCAATGGGTTACACTTACAAACACAGTGTTGTATTGAAATGGAATGTAAGGATGAACCACATCGTTACAGTCATCCAGATTCGATTTGAGTTTAATTTGATTTCCTTAAGATCAAGACACCCTGCTTGTTTAAAAAAGAAAAAGGCTTTTTGAAATATAATCATGCTCACTATAGCACTGATTTTTAGACAGTTGTTTAAATGAACCAATGAATCCTCGTGTTATCCTGAACAAAGACCGTGATCCTGCTATCAGACACTTCATTTATGTCTTCTCAATGCCTGAAAGACAAAGTGGGTAGCACAACAAATTCATTTAGAGCAGTGCTAAAACATGATCGGCATCTGTATAGGCGTGGGGTCTTATTGCCAAGATTAATTATATTCATTATACAGCGCACTGCATACAAATGCCCTTGTTTCCTGTTCAATACATGCAGTGATTTTGAATATTGTGTACTGAACAGATTTGTTATGACATATAAAAATGTGCATTAACCGTGGCTCTTTGTTGGTTTGCTGGGAGACGAAATGGGTCTTATTTTACTTAAGTTTTACAGTTTAAAGGTGAGCTTTACTTTTTCACATCTTATTTAGAGGCCCATAATTCCCAGCAGCTCTTTTGTAGTAGTGTATGTATTGACTTGTATTGTACTGAATGCACAGAGTTTGTATCATCTTGCACTTTCGTTTAAAGTAAAACGTAGATATATTCAGCCTTCGCTGATGTCTGTATTTCTGCTTTATTTGAAGCAGCAGGAAATAGTTGATCAAAGTCAACTGGAGAGATTTGAATGATAGCTATCTCTGAAAAATCTTTAAATCTAGTTGAAAAGTTCATTTTTCATACTAGTTTTGGTGCCACATGGCCCATCCTCTTTGTGGTGGATCTCTGTGAAATCGGACTAACGAAGCATATGAAATATAGAAGATACAATACAGATACAGGTATCTTTACATCCGGTTCAGAATGGATGACTTCTATTCTACACTTACTAGAATTATTATTATTATTTTTTTAGCGAATCACTACACATTCAAATGAGTAATATTTACCCAAAGAGTCGAGTGCAAGCTTGAGATCTACATGTTTATTAGTGTGTTATGTGCACACTGTGTATTGAGAGGGGACCCCTATTAACTGTTACACCACCGAACGCCATGCTGTCCGTTGCTTGCTACAATATTACTGTCCCTTGCTACAGTACATTCAAGAACAGATAAAGAAAGACAGACCGGAGGGACCAGAGATCTACGGAAAAGGGTAAAAAATTAGCCCCCACCACTCACCAAATGTGAGTAAAATTCTACGCCGACAACCATTCATCCGATCGACTTCACACTTGCCGGTTGTATTGCTCAGGACCCAAGGAAGCGCAGTGTCTCGAGAAAGCTATTACCAGAGGCCAAGCAACCGGCCTGTTCTGAGCAAGCACGTTTAAACGTGTGCTGCATAATATCATACATTCTAATACGCAAGCTCCTTCAAAGATGGTTCGAGCAAGAGCGCCAGAAGTAGGCCCTGATACAATTTGCCGTTGTGGCTAGGTGTGATCCCATCGCAAGATGGTCTCTAGTTTAAGTTGAGTGAATCACTACACAATCCTATTAGTAGTACTAGTACTAGTTGTAACAGTAAGAAAGCTTTTTCACAGAAAACATGAGTGTATAGTAATTGGGGTAATTATTATTATGACTTGTCATTGCAGGAAAAAAAGAAGCATAACATTTAGGCTGGCGCCATTGCTACCGTGATTAATTGCACCTGTGGTTTACCTGCTGAGACACGTTGAAACTGCTCCTCTGGCTGCACAGGATTGATTCCATCAGACGTCCTCTTCATACACACCTTACGTAAAGAGAAACTATTTGATTCTTAGACTTCTCAGAAAGCAGTACAACCAGTACAATAAATCAGTGGCTCATTGCATTTTAAAGGAAGACAAGGGTGTCATAAGACTATGATAGTAGTGGTCGACAGTTCTCAAGAGCTTCTCTGCACATCATGCAGCCGGATACCTTCACTGTCCTTGCATATCATCACTGACTGTGTGATGTGTGCCGCATCGTGTATTTGTGATGGATATTCAGGTACACAGTCTACTCTTCAGTGCTACCTGTGCTTCCTCATGTGCCTCCTGCAGCCTGTGCAGCTTTCATAGTGAAAGGAGGGGTTGATAGGACCGTAACTTTCAGTATTCTTATCCATCCACAACTATTACCACACCAGTCCTCGCCTCTCCACACTAAAGGAAAAAAAAAAATCAAAGAGGGTATTAGGCAGCAGGGTTATTCCCGACACTTTGCTGGAGGCTGGCGTTAATCTGTGCGTTTTGGAGAAACGAGGTTAGTTAAGCATTTTAATGGCCCTAGCCCTGTGATAATTAGGCCTGCCCTGGAGGGAGCTCCAGTTGAGCCACTTGGGCCTTGAAATGGAGCCAGGGAACTAAAGCCCTGCACGCACACAATGATCCTGAACTAATTCCCTGAGTAAATATTTTCTCCCGCTCCCTCCACAGCCTCTTTCTCTTTAAAGTTGTAAAAGGCCTGTTTCCTTTTTCTATTTTTCACACTTTCTTTTTTCATCCTCCCTCCCTCTGCAGATATTTTTAGAACGATGCACTTGGAGCAGTTTTACATTTTATTCTGTTCTTTCTTTCTTTCTTTCTTTCTTTCTTTCTTTCTTTCTTTTTTTCTGTCATTGTGTCCTATTTCAACGGTGATAAAGCTCACACAGCACAGTTTTGAACAGTTCTCCTGCGTGCATTTTTAAACAATCACCTCACACGTACTGTAGAGACGGGGCCTCTGTTGTGTCTTGTCTTGACTGGCGTGGCCCTTGACCCTGGGTGCCCGCGGTGGGCCTTCTGACTGACTGATCGGATCATCCTAAAGGGGATAGATCTCTGAACACTGTGTATAGTCTTCCCTTCCTGTCTGCGTTTGGGGCTCCCACAACACAGAGAAGCCCCTGAGCTACAGCTGCTATTGTTTCTCCGCACAAAAGACAGACATCACATTAAAAGTCCTCTGTATCGTCTTGAACTCACATCAGTCTTTGTCAACAGAAGAATCAAAGGCAAGCATTGGCTCCGGCAATTAAATATGAAAAAAGATATTCATGAATATCATAGACGTGTGGTAATATGTCTATTAATGTGAAATAAATGCACAATTCCCTGATTTGTTTTTGAATGACGTTTTTTTCCCCATCTTTATTCAAACTTGTGCTATGGACTGAACACTTCCTGCCATTAAGTTGTCAATCTACAAGTTTGTGTCTAGGCGATAAAGTTCGTCAGCTTTCAAAGTGGTTGTTTGGAGGATGTTTTGACTGACACGTGG
Organism: Cottoperca gobio; assembly: GCF_900634415.1. Lineage (NCBI taxonomy): Eukaryota > Metazoa > Chordata > Actinopteri > Perciformes > Bovichtidae > Cottoperca > Cottoperca gobio. Next base: position 4,883,278 of record NC_041358.1, on the reverse strand, counting down.
CCCTCGAGCTACAGAAGTCAGCGTCCAGGTTTCCCAGGGACACTACTTGTTTGGCTCAGGGAACCTTTGTGAGAAGTATCTTCATCTCACTGCTGCTCAGTCAGCCCATTTCTCCAGGCCACAGTGTCAGGCATCATTTATCTCTGACAGTGAAGCTGTCTAGAGTGTGTGTGTCTGTCTGTAAGCGTGCATGTGTGTTTGTATACGTGGGTCCGTCTGTGTCTTCGCGCTGGCTCGGCGCATGTCGTCATGTGTCATATGGGTGTCCCAAGGACAATCCTCAGAGCAGGAATGAGCAGAGAAGATGAATGTTTTTGGGAACATAGGAGAATATCATTAAAGCTACCTGTGCTGCGCTTGATTGATTCGCTGAATCACAGTCGCCGGATGTTAACATAAAACTTGCAAATGGCTTCGATTTAAATATGTTACTTATCAACACTCCACAGTCCATCAACCTAAAAATCCCCCGGAAGCTTTAATGTTTCGGGAAGCGTGTCATTTTTCATTGTACAGTAATTAGATGATATTAATTGCAAAACATCTGTTACTTTAGCTGACATACGACGGCTGCCAGACTGACTAATGTACATGATAGTTCAATTCTAACCTTTAATGCAGAGGTTTAAAGGCAAAGTGGCACTGCTAAAAGTATGGAATTAGCTGTTAGCAGATCCAGTTTGCAAAGTGCCAATGAATGCACAGACAACTATCACTGTGTTACTTTGATACTGAAGAAAACTTCAAAACATGGAGAGTCTCAGGGAAGTTTTGGAGTTATTGGGAGCAGATTCATGGATGTTCTTTCGCCATGAACATCTGAGATAATGGTGTCCTAAGAAAGGGACAGGTGCGTTGTGGTGTTATAAATAAAAAACGTAAATTAGTTATTGTAGTTCAACCTGCCTACAGGTCATCTAATGAAGACAATTACTTTTAACTGATTGCTGCAATTTGCGTTAAAATTACAGTCATAGCTCAATTCAATCTGAACACACAATAGACATATTAAAAAATGTAGGGGGACATACACTTTCTTAGGATAGCAATTTCTCAGATGTTCACTGAAAATGAACGTCTATACATCTACCGAAATAAAAGGCTCCTTATTCCTCCAGAACTTGCCTGAGAAGCATCATGTTTTTAAGCTTCAGTATCAAAGTAATCCAGTGATAGTTGTCTGTACATTGCAAACTGGAACTGCTAATAGTTTATTCTGCATACTTTTATATGTAATGGTGCCACTTTTCAAAAGATCTGAACAAATATAGCAAAGATATAGCTACATGTCTTTATATAATAATACATGAAACGGGTCTTGGGGGGCCCACCGTGTCAGGCTTTGAAAACCCTTGCTATAATACACTATAGATTTTTAACATACAACTGGAAAGACTGAAGATAGAAGATACATTTTTTATGAACACACAAGCTCACACCTTATCCCAGTATATTAGCCTAACCCTCGCCGTGCACATTCTCTCTTTGTCCTCCACTTCCTCTCCAATCCCTCTATTACTCTGCACGTCCTCCGCACCCCGCCTCTTTGTCCTGCCTCAAGGCCATGGCCAGTCATGGGCTCAGGCCCGTGCTCCTAGCAGCTACTGACCCTTTGTGCCACCTTTATCACAGACTTCTTTACCGTGGGCTACTTAACCACAGCGCTAACTGCAGGTCCTGCGGGTCTCTGTGATTGTGCTCTGCATTGAGCAGAGAGATGAGGATTAACACCGACACTCGATAAAGGGGTCAGAGGTGTGCAGTGATTATTTGTGTGTGTGTATTACGGGAACGAGAGAGAGAGAGAAAGAGAAAGAGAAGAGAGAGAGTGCAAGGTAAGCCTGTGTGTGTGTGTGTGTGTGTGTGTGTGTGTGTGTGTGTGTGTGTGTGTGTGTGTGTGTGTGTGTGCCTCTCACAGGGGAGAGGATGAAGCAGGTGGAAGGGGGTTGGGGACATGGCTGCAAGGTTGAGGTGAAATAGATGGATAAGGTTAGCTGAGTTATCAGACAGGAGCATCACAATCAAGCTGTCAGCTCAATGCCTCCCTCTCTCTGCGCTCTCCCTCTTTTTTGATAAACAGAGGAATAGGATTACAATTTGGACTGGTCCCGGGGCAGCGAGGAAGCCTGCCCTGCCTTTCAGCTGCATTCTCTGCTCGATGAAAGGAGCACAAGAAAGGCACAAATCTGCCAGACAGGGCTTTCTGGGTGGGGAATCCTAGTGGAAGAGGATAGAAGGGCATTTTGCCAAAGAACAAGGTGTGGAGATTGGCTCATAATAGAAAAAACAAATCTAAATCCAAAACATTTATTTAAAATTCTGGTTCATTGAAAATGCAATATCATAATTCCACTTGCGGTATTTAGCCATCCATCCATATAGTTTGGGTTTTATTTGCCACGGTTTTGATTTCTGCCTCCACTATAATACAACAAGAGTGAAAGGAATTGTGTGGCGCTCACACCATTATTAAAATTACATTACAAAAAATGTGTTTCTAAGTACATTTATTCAAGTAGAATATTTCCATTTTATTCTGCTTTTTATTCCGTTTTTAGAACATATGATCTTCCTATAAAATATAATACTAATATAATTGTTGTTGTTAAAATGAGCTCCACCTTACACATCAATCAATAATTATCTAATAATATAATGCATAATTCTATAACGCTGACGGGGGCATTTCTTCTGTACAATGCTTTGATATTTCACAAAGTACATTTTTCTGATGATAATTACATACGTACATAATGTCATTGTCCAGTAAAAATACTGTTTCTCCAACTTTGGGGATTCTTTCAGATTAAATTAATTAAATGTATTTATTATAAAAATGTCATCATTTGAATATATTTCTTAACAAGAAAATGCCACAATTTACATTTAAAAGAGAAACTGTCAATGATATAATACATTAGTATTAATTGGAAGTCAGTCTTTTCTTTTTTTAAAGTAAGAACCATTATTGCTGTGATGACAACACAAAAGCTCATGTTGTGGTTGTTTGGTCGACTTTGTTCAGAACACAAAAGGCTCTCTGTTCTTCCAGTCCCCCTGCCGACTGATGGGGAGATTTTTTTTAAATGTTAAATCTGCAGAGAGTGGAGAAATAATGTTGGGACAGCGACCAGAGCAGCAGGGCAATTAAGACAAATTAATTATGGCTGGGGCATACGAGCAGAGCCCAGCTAAAGCGTGAACCCACTGAGGTGTAAGAGCCACATTAAAAGAGCTTTTCAAGAAAAGGGCTGTGGCTCTCGCCCATTTGCTATCTCATTATCTACACGTAAAAAAAACTTTGCGACCCTGAGGTGAAGAGACCCCTGACTGCAATGAACAGCCGTTTGCTGCTCTGGCTGGTGAGTGCAGGGCTGAGCAGAAATGAAACGTGTGCTCCTGCTCCCTCAGCCAGGTCTCTTCTCCAAAAAGATGGTCCATCCACTGACCCGTTTTCTCCCCTCTCATCCACATGTACATGAGAACTGCTCACTTAAATATATTTGATTCTTCCCTTGTTCCCTCGCCTTGGCTGTGGCGTCCAGGGAGCGGTGTGACCTTCTTTTTTAGACTCAGAAAATCACACAAGCGCCTTCTCTTTCTGGGACAGCAAAACTCACTAAAGGTTAGAGGATCTACCAGTTTGGTCACATGCATTTTTATATCTCTAACAAATATTTGTTCTATTTATTTTTGCATAGCTATCTCCCATGTGCTGTATTTGTGTGAGGTGGGGTGCAGTTGAAAGAGTGAATACCAAAGGATACACACATTTCAGCCTGGTCAACAAAAATGCATTGTCAATTTCGTTTCGAGGGGAATGTATTTTCTGATTTTTGATGTATCACAAATACATTTCTAACCAAAGTCCACAGAAGTGCTCATATGGAGGAGGTCCGGGTGGATTGTTGCATGAAACAGACACATAGAGACCTCTCTTCATGTCCAGAATGAAACCAAAAGTAGAACATGTAAGCCCATAATTTGATGACCATTACAAATGTACTTATTTTAAGTCAAAAGACGATCCTTTACTAAAGATAACCAAGTAGTTTTGTTCCATTTTTTGTTTTGTTTTATTTCAATTTACAACATTAAGTACGTGTTTAAAACGGCAAATGTAATCCGGGAGAAAAAATGTAATTGAGACCGCAGTTTAGTTGTACGGGAACGCCATTCTGTAGGAGACAGGGTTGTACATCTTGTACTTTTGCATTGCACTTCTCAAGCTCTGAAACAAACAAATGAATTAGCATTGTAGCAGTAGCTTTTGGATTATCATATGCATGTGGTTCCTTTGTTCCTGGGAAGTAAAAACTTGTTTGGCAGAGCTAACTCCGAGCAGCGACAATTGTTTTCTTCAAATAGGATCAGGGACAGGAAGAGAATCATGAACATCTCATCATAAGCTCAGGCAACAAGTGAAAACATCCCCAAAACCTGAATGAGCAGAGACACTGACACAGATCCGTGCTCTTTTCTTTTGTGAAAAACCAAATCCCTCTTTTCCTCCTTTCTCAGCCATAATATGGCTTCCAAGCGAGGTCCAGCCAGAAATCTTGCAGCATGGCCGTGAAATAAAGGAAGTGCTGCCATGCCTGACTATGCCAGTGAATAATGCCAAAGCAAATTGCTTAGGGAGAGTTTGGTCCAATTGGATGCCATCCCTTGGTATGTAATTCCCATGGCACGTCGTTGGCAATGGCGTTGCACGCCTCAATCAGGTGTGGGGGCCTGGAGGAGGCCCTGCTCATTTGCATGTCCAAGTATGAGGGGAATTCCTCTAAGGAAGGAGCCAGGCTTTGATGTGGGCATTCCCACTTGGATTACGGGACTAAAATAGACAGTAATGGATCAGTGAAGTCATTCATCACCAGTGTGCGCTTTACCCAGTCCTCCTTCACCTCCTAAACCACGCTTGGCTTCAAAGAGAGCCGCCCATTGAGCTCCTTCTGCCAGGTCACCTACTGTAGATGAGACTGATGTAAATGAGCCGGGAAGTGATGACATTAATTTGAGATTGGTTTGATTATCTATCACTGTCGTAAGGTCACTTCCACATATTGTTGGCAGAATTGGGACACATGGCTAATATTGCTTGATTTAAAAGGTAAGATTTCTTTCCCAAAGTGAAACTGTAAGTTACACACTTCAAAATCACATTGACATCTGCACAACTACTGACAAATTACAATATTCTAACATTGTTGATTACTTAACATTTCTGGTTTTAGCAGCCCTTTCCCACAAGCCCCGAGCTCGTCGCAGGTTAAACGGCAGCAGCCTGACGGACCGCGGCCAGTCGAGTGGCAAGCTTTGAGGATGGACAGGATGCGCTGGCAACAGAGATTTCAGCTAACAGTTGGAAAGATGACATTAGAGAAAAGAGAGGGTGGATATTGAAAAGAGGGAAACCGTTCCAATGACATATTGTACCCATGATGCTACAGTGGAGACATTTGGTGGGAGCTGTAGGTTTTTTTATTTTAATTTTTTAAAGCTAACAAATAGAGTATTACTTCCTCCAAGAAGATTATGTTTTCTGTTCGGTTTGTTTGTAAGCAGAATTACGGAAGAACTACTTGCACGTTTTTCATGACACTTGGTGGAAGGGTGTCGCGTGGGCCAAGGAATATTTATAATATTAAGATGTAAGTATATGGACAGTAAACCCCAGGTGCATGTTAATTAGAGAAACGCTCAATGAACTTAAAGCATCACTGATGGAACACAACGTTGTCACGTAAACGGAACTGCAAACGACGATGATGAGAGCTGTGACAGTGAACCAAAACAAAGAGCTGAAAGTCGCCAAAAGGCTCTGAAGATCTTAAGGGGACTGTTGAATGGGTTCATCACTCTGAGCGACCCCTTTAACTTATTAATATAGTGCAGCTTAAACCAAACCTCAACCGTAGAGGGGGAGGATCAGAAAATGCACATTAATCACTTTTGGAACATCAAAGATGCTCTCTGACAATCCCACACAACCTATGGTGTTGTTTAGATATGGGGACATTTTGTGATAAAGATATCTCACTGAATGTGTTTATTTTGTTATGAAAAAATCTGCCGCTAAATATTAGCTCAGAAAATAACATGAAAACACAACGTTTACCTCTCTTTGCTTTGAGTCTTGTGGCTTATATGTCAGCGGGGTCATGACGGCTGACATGTCGCTGCTTATTTAACAATGCTCGGTCATCCGCGGCAAAATGAAAGCTTTATCACAGTGGAGCTGTTCTCCTTGTGACGCTCAGGAGGACACAGAGGGGACAAGCACCGGTGCATGTGTCATTGCACTCACTGTTGTGTTAATAATGAGGAATTGTTGAGGGCCCACTTCCTGCTTTGGCGTCTTTGTTTGATAAGCGAACATATGTATTCGCATGTTAAAGTCACTGTCAAAGCAAAGCAATTTGCCTGGCAAGGATGAAGTTTTTATTTTTTTGTTAATTTATTGATTCGCAATTTATTCCTACTTTTCAATTTCACTGTACTTTCCTGACTTTAAGAGTGTATGAAAACAAATGACATACTCACCTTAACTGCATTATATTGGGTTAACCCTGCTGGTTTGATCTTTCACTGAATTTCTGTGGACATAAACCCGCCTGCTTTCCATACAGCTACCAAAAGAGTTTCATTACTGCGGCTGGCTGTGTATCTTCCCACAACAGGTAAACTGAGAGAGGACAGTTGTAGAAGAATGAAGGAGAGAGAGAGACATAGGAATAAAAAGATAAACAGTTTGACCTTCTGTTTCTGCCAATTTCCAGTGGTCGCCCCCCTCCTTAGCCTTCTCTTTCCCTCTTTCGCCCTCAGCCCTGTGTCGGACGAATCCTTTTTGGAGGGATAAATAGCACTGCTGCGCTTTGATAGCCCCAGTCCCAAACAGCAGCTACTGATAAATAAAAGGAACTTTCTCCATTTATCTCTGTGAGAAAGAAGTTCCTATTAGGGTCCCCATAGCCACAGGGCCTTTCCCTCCTTCACTGCACAGCTTTGTAGATTGCCTGCTTGGTTTAAGGTGCTATTGAGTGCTCACCAGGACAATTACATGCCAGGACCCCCCTCCGGAAATGTCCCTCCCCTCCACTTCCCTCTCCCGTCCTGTACCTCTGTGCCAGTGTTGCACGAGATGCTATCCGCGATAGGGCTGGATGGGAATAGTGTGTGCGGCGCGTCGTGTAATTGCGTGTGCATGTGTGTGTGTGTGAGCTCCCTGCTGGAAGAGGGGACAGAGGGGGTAGAGTGATAATGGCCCTCTGAATGGTATGGAATAAAGTATCATTGCTTAGTGCCTGGAGTCAGACAGTGATGCTAATGCAAATAGTTTTTACCCCCACCTTCCTGTCTGCTGTAATGATAGCCCCGCAAACAGTATGTATGAAGAAACAGAGCGAAGGAGGTACATAAATAAAAATAGCGCACACCTTAGTGAAAATGAGTTTTCGTTGCCTTCAGGGAACTTAAGACACACCTTTACACTTTCCCTCCGGGCCTCCTCTATTTCCTACTTCTCTTGATATTTTGTTATTTTTATCATTTGGTAATATAAAGTAGAGATTTCTGCGAGGAGCAATATAGCAGTGGAAAAAAAGAATCATGCTGTTTTTTTTAGAAAGACTTGGCCCTCGACCGGGCATGTCAATCTAATTTCCAACAGCCTCACAAAATCAAGCTGTTTTCAACACATAAAAATGAGATGTGTGTATTGGTTATAGGGTGCAGAAGTCCAAGGCTTCACCTTGAGTAGATACTGATATTTTCCAGCATATTGTTGAAGCATAAACAGCCAATTGGATGACACGGGGGTGCTTTCTCAAACGCGGCATCTCGCTCGGATGAATAGTCGCAGAAGAAAATGTGAAGAGTCTGAAGCTATTGTTTGTCTTTCAGCCATGAGTCTCTGAGGGAAGTATCGTCACAATCGTAAGTGTGGGCAGTTTGCAGAGGAAGGGAGTAGGGGGGAGGGAAGCGATGCCATAAATCTCCCAACCACAGAGGAGAAGGCTGATCCAGGATCGAGCTGAGGATCTTAGATGCTAGAGTGCCACAAAGGGCGTCTATCAGAGCAAGGACAGCCTCGGCGCTCATCTCTACAGATGCATCATTAGGATGCAGAGAGCACCGGCGTGTCGACTACAGCAGCTTCCGACCCCACGGCACCGCCAGAGGAGGAGTCCTCGGACACGGAGGGGAGACCTGCTGCCGAGAGGTTTCTGAAGACGGGCAGCCTGCAAACTGATAGAGAGGGCAGCGCTAATCAAGAAGCCTGCAGGCCCTCGCGCTCATGCCCAGGCCTGTCCCTATATCCCCACTCCTCCGTCTACTGCGTTCACTCAGTTTTACTCTCCGAGCCTAAGCTCCTTTTATTTCATGGTGTCACTTTTCAAAGGCTTGTCTTTTGTCTTGTGAAAAGCTGCGCGACTTAGCCGTCCTTTTGTTTGAGTGGACTTATTGTTGAATTGTTGAAATTTTCTCTTGTGCAGAAACACTGGCTAAATCTTAAAATGAAACAAAACGCTTAATGATATAATTCATTATTAGAATTGACTGTGTATTTATTATTAGTACAATAAAATATTCTGAGTGTAACTTATTAGCTAAAGGAGAAAATGCTTTCTGTTAAAGGCCAAAATAGTAACTCTTCTGACAGCTGGGGCAGCCTTATATAAATGCTATAAATGGTCACCTCCTTACACAATGCCTTTGTAATATATCATTTGGCTTCACAGTGCCCTAATATGTGGGTAAAGTTTCATAAGGGTGCCTTTTGGCGGCCTGAGCTAAGTGGTCTTAGCTGCCTGTGATAGGCCTGTGTGCTGAGCAGGTTCTGGAGATAGCAGCTCTCTGGTGGCATGGCTTCTCTCATAGGTCCCTCCCTGGCAGAAAGCAAAAGAAAGGGAATAAAGAGGGGCTGGGAGAGAAAGGAAAAGAGGCAGGAGGGAATTGACACAGAGCTTGGCGAGGAGCCAGAGCCGGCCTCCTCGCGTCTAATGTACGAACGGGGATTTATTTAAACAGTGAGAAGAGAGGACAGCTTCACAGTGCCAGATTAATTCCGCTTTTTATTCAGAAAATAAAAGAGACTTTGAATTATTAAGAGATAGTGGGATTAGAGGCCTCTCTTTCCAACCCCAATCTACGCTCCTTTTAATTTCCACTTTATTAGAATTCTTTTTGAAGTATTTTAATGTGGACAAAGGGAGAAGAAGAGAGAGAAAGCAGAAAATATTAAATATCAGTTAAACTGCATTAAACATAAGCCTGAGTCTCCATTTTTTTTCACAGTCATATTGATCCCACTCTTTCACTTCTCAATTATCAACTTTTATTGTAGGTTCAGCCAAGTGCAGAGGCCGATTTCGAAATGAAACGGGCTTCTATCTTCTATTCATCCTCGGGGCTGTGGGGCTGTGCTGGGGTTTCTCGCTCCCTCACACTCTCTCTTCACTTCACTTCCTTAAACCGCACTCAAAATGTGTCAGTGAGGGCGATTGTGTAGTGCACGGAGGAGGAGGCTGCGGCTTCTCACGTCTCCCCGGCTCGGGTCGGCGCGGAGGGTCGGGGGAGATCAACAGGAGAGGACAGGGGTGGGTCAAACTGGCATTGTGAAGTGAGCAACAGCCGTCTTCTTTTGGAAAAAAGTCAAACACTACCGTCCTCAGCTACAATGCTTTATTTTTTAGCCACCCTCTGTTTACTTGATATGTACTTCATGCTATATTTGCTTCTTAGCTCTCCATCTAGGGAGCAGCTTGCCCTCACATTACTGGCGAGCCGAGCAGTACAGCATTGTGCCCTCTACAAATCTCAGCAGCCATAGGAATTTGATTGTGCCGGAGGATTCTCTCTGTCAGACAACCGGTCCATAATCTCTGGCAATTCTTTGTGCAGGAGGATTACCACTGAAAGTGTTACCACATATTTACAACTACTCCACTAACTCTCAACAGGGCTCTCCTGCATCCAGCCTCAGCCAAAGCTATAAGCCACGGTTAACATAGGAAATCAAGCTGAGATTTAGGACATCTCTCTAAAAATCTAAGTGTGCGCTCTATCTGTACAAATAATAAGGCGCGGGGTCTTTTTCACTGTAGCCCAGATTTAACCTCGAGGATTACCTGTGTTTAAGAAAAAGAAACACATCTGTTTATGTGTAAAGCACTTGACATAGTCTTCCCCGGGGATAGATCAGTCGCCCCCACGGTAAACACAGAGCCATTCATGTGAAAATGATCACTATGTAATTAACAATTCAGGTTTACACAAGAGTAAATTGGTAGACAGGGTGCAGTCTTTTTTCCCCATGATTTAAATACTCGTACATGAATTACAAAAGCAAACAAAGTTTAAACAGGGTCATAAAACTATACGTTTAATGTGTCCAGTTGTATTTGCTCTCCCTGACAGTAAAGCAAAGGGAGGGTCAAGAGGCCGTTTTAGCAGTCCTCCTTTTTAGCATCTGTGTCTTATCGCTCCATCAGAGCCCAAGTGTTTCATTCAAAGTCTGACTAGATAGGCCTTGTGTCTGGCTGTTGTTATTGAAATACACTGGGCCTGTGTTGCCACCCCGGCCTACCCCCCTCTTGCTTCTGTCTATTCTGAACAAGTGTATCTTCAGAAACACGCCAGCTTGTTATGGTAATGACCTGAATGCCCCCCTCCATCCTGTGTGTGCGTGTGTGTGTGTGTGTCTGTGCAGTGGGGGATAGGCTTTGCTTTTTGGGGGGTTTGGGGGGCAGCAGGACGTACTGGGGCAGGGCTTTACATGACAATACAAATCTTGAATTATCCAAAAAAAAACATATCCAATCAATGTACACAGACGGTATACAGTGCTTAATAATATGGAACTAGGTTTTATACAAATTCAGCTTTTGTCGGCGTTTAAATATCCATAGAAAAAGTCAAAGTAGTATGCTAACTACATAACAGGGGTGGGAGTCACCAGAGGCCCCACGATAAGATATTCTCACGATACTTAAGTCACGATATGATATTAATGTGATTTTAAACATCTTGCGATATGTATTACGTAACATAAATTACAATTTATTACCTTTTTTTTTACTGCAAATTATACATGTTTGATTTCTTTGTCAGTTGTCGTATGATCTTGTCCCATTTCTAATTTTTTTCTTCGATGTTGGATGTTCTTTATTTTGACCAACTGCCTGCCAATCCCGCTGACCTCATCAGAAAAAAACTCAATACTGTATAATGGACTAAAACAGCAATTATTACCCAAAAATGTTTTTATATGCAACATTAATAATTTATATAATAAGAGCTTCATACTTGCCGTCTGTGTATCAATACTATATTGCCACCCAAACTATCACGATACAATGCTGTATCGATTTTCCCCCAGCCCTACTACATAAATATTAAAACTGACATCTCCTAATACGTTTTTGTCGCTGACACCTCTACCACCATCTCTCTGAAACACAAACACACACACACAGACACACACAGACACACACACACACACACACACACACACACACACACACACACACACACACACACACACACACACACACACACACACACACACACACACACACACACACACACACAAACCAAACTATTATGTCAGATAGACTCATGGCATATGTAAGATCTTATTTCCATCATTACAAAATTTCTGGGCACAAACTGACAAGCATAACCTGAGCACTAAATGGAAATCATCCAATATCTGATGCTAACAACAGCCAACAGTAGGAGGAAAAAGAGTCGCTTCTTTGACAAGAGAAATCCCTGGCAAATAATCCGCTGCTATGTTGACTGGATGGGGTTTAGGAGGAAGAACTACAGCTGAGGCAGGAAATATTCCTCACAGTCTGTCCTGCTGTACTGAGCAGCTATAATTAAAATAGCAATGAATTCAACCCCCAGACAGGAGCCTCTCTAAAAGCCAATTGTGGGGCTAGATAACATAAAAAAAGAATTGTGTGCAAAGAAAAATAAACAGAGAACAATGTCAAAACTGTGTGTTGAAAGAATAGCGATAAGAATCATCTATTTAAACAAACCTAATGCTTGACTGCTTGTTGTGAGCTACATTTCATACATAAAATATGTTCTGTCACTGATATTGCCTCTTATCTAAAGGGAGAGAGGCAGACGAAAATTTGCAGCCTGTGTGCAAGCAATGGGCTGTTTGTGGAGAGTGATAGAGGCCCAGAGCTGGAGATGCACGGCAGATAGCATCTGTCTGTCTGTCAGGCGTGCAGGCGGGCTGGAGCGGTGGGGAAACACAGGGAGACAGAGGAGGGGGCAGGAGGCTGAGTGGACCAACAGACCAAAAGGCCCTGCCTCCTGAGGAAATAGGTGACTCCCAACACAGCGCGCCACTCCTCCTCCTCCCACATCATACAAACCCTGTCAAATGCCAGTTCACTTGTAGGATATTCCCCAGTGGACCATGACAACAAAGAGAGGAGAGTAAACAATACGCAAGCTGCCAGAGCTCCGGTTGGCGGTGCATTGGATGCGGGGAACATAACAGCAACAGGGTCATGTTGAGTCACGGAGAACTGTAAGGTGGTCATCCTTTAATGTGATCCAATCAGAGCTTCGCCTTTATCACGCTGACCCCCCTCATTATGGAACTGACCTTGGTGTAAGAGGAGCACTCATGATGAATTTGCCTGGTGAATAGACCGGCACAGCAAAGTCAAAGCTGAAGCAGCCCCGGGGGCAGGCGCTGTTAGTCGGTCGTACATTTCACATTACAGAAGAGGTCAGGCGACCGCCGAGCCCTGAACGCAACACAAAATACCGCAATAACCCTCGCTGTTTATAGGAGGCTAATTATCACAAACCAAGCCACAAATGTTCTCTATTGTTTGCATTTACTCTCCGTAGGTATGTGAGAGGCCAAGGGTGCACACACATGCAGAAGTATGCAGCGTTCAAATGCAATTGCTGATCTTCCCCCACCTGGGCTGTGTAAACCAGGCCGGATATTTAAAACAGGATTATCTATCGGAATAAGGTCTGAGATGCAAGATGCTACCGTGCTGAAAAATTCCATTTGTCAGATCACTGGCTTTCATGAATACTTAAGAATGGAGAATAGGGGGAAGGGGGGGAATCAACTACTGAGTATCCCAGACTAATTACACTTGTAGAACACAGTGAGGCATATAAAAAATAAATATATGCACTTAATTTAAAGAAAGAGAAGTGCTTTAAAGTCAAACATGGGATACATTTGGAGGATTGTAGCGACTCGTGCTAACCACAGAGGTGAATGATGGAGCAGGAGGGATTACCAGGCAATGTCACGTCGCAGATGATTGACCCGAAGATGAACACCGCTCCACTTCCTTCTCAATATTTGCACATGACTATAAGCAGCTGAGGAATGAGCCTGATGGTGTATCGCAATTTGATTTGTGAACAAGTGGAGTGGAAAAACTTACTGGTTATCAATATGCAAAGCATTGTGTGCACTCTCCTCTGGTTGCCATTGTATCGCTATTGTCCGGTTAATTTGAGGCTGCATGGGAAAAACGCACTTTTGTTTATCAGACAGCTGATCAATATCCACGTAATCTCTTTATGAATTCACTGTTTTTCCCAGATTGTCCAAGTTCAAACATAGAAACAAAGCCACGCACATCAAAGTCACCATAGCTGCTGCTCAACACATCTGGACACATTGTTTAGACCTTGCAATGACATTCATACATTTTACACAACATGGCTGAGGACCTTAAACTTTAAGAAAAAAAACCCCTTTAAGATTATTAAGATCAGATATGATAAAGCAATGCAAACGACTGCCTTAAAAATCAATGGCATACCTAAGCTCCAGTGAGTAATTATTTCTGTGATTAGTATTGATCAGCGGCGCAGCTATGTCAAGTTTCCATTTTATTGGTAGAACAGTGCCGAGACACCTGACAGTGCTGGAGACGTGTGTGTCTACAAATGAAATTCAATCATAAAGCGTCTGTATGGAGGCTTCTCCGATGGAGTGACCTAAGTGAGAAGATTTAACCCTATCAGTGATTCTCACTGGAGTTAGTTTTCTTCTCTGTGCACTTTTACGTCAATGAGAATCCATTTAAAACAACCCTCTGTCCTCAAATGTATATGCTGTGAATGTGTTTTACCAAACGTATAGGAAATATATTGCTGGTCTGTTTATGTTAACTGCCAATCATTTTCAGTGAATCAAGAACATTGTTGTACCTCACATGAATCATTGAAAGGTGGTTGGGCTGGATGGTGGTCGTATAAAGCACAGGCCACTGGAGACTGAGGTGTCTACACATAGTGAAAGCAGCATGTTAGCAGCAGCAGCAGCTCAGAGTTATGTAAAAAATACACTATGCTGCATGTCGGAATAACATGTCTTACAGACACATTCCTGTGGCTGTATAACCTGTTATGTACCTGCCTGCAACCATCAATTGGATTGAACAATCCAGTCCAAACAATGTGTTGGTGGGTGTGTGCGTTATCTATAAAGGCTCTGAAGCTCGATCATTAATTATTAATAACATTAATAACTTAAAGAATGCAAATGTTCCTTTCAACACTGCGGTTTAATAAACAAACAAGATACGAGCCAGGCTAGCTTTTTACAGTCTTTATGCTAAGCTAAGCTAACTAGCTGCTGGCTGTAGCTTCATATTTAGCGTGCAGTCATGAGAGTGGTATCAATCTTCTCATCGAACTCTCGGCAAGAGAAATAATCATATTTCCCAAAATATCAAACTATTACTGGTTTTGGTTAAATGTTGATAAAGTAAATGTTTAAAATGTTACTATTTCATCAAGTTTGCAAACCAGTTTATAAATCAAGTTCTACCTTCTATCTATTTGGGTGTATTCTTTTTCTTTTTCTTTTCCATTCTCTGCATTTACTTTGAGGTTTGAGTCACACAAACACACACTTTTCCTCCACCTTACTCCTCTGTGGTTACGCTGAAGGGGGAAGAGGCCGAGATCAGTAAGACAAGTGGGTGATCTATAGTTTTTCCTGAGACAGATTGTCTGGAAGGTTGCAGAGATTAGTCACATCTGGGGCTTTTAAGAATGCTGCAAATTGTGGCCTTTCTTTAACGCAGCCGATAAGGCATTAAATGAAGGGAGCTGCCTTATCAGCCTGCTGCTACCCATAAATCACAATTGCCTGCTCCCCTCCTGTACCCCTGGTGGTTTCTATCTGCATCCTGGGGCTGGCAGGATCCCACCATCACCACCACTATACCACCACCACATCACACAATAATCACACTATTTGCCTCCTAATTCACCCTCTGCAGACAGTGCATTAGAATCATTCTTCCATTATGTTTCCCACTCTTCTGTTCTCTCTCAGTCTCTCTCTCTGTCTGTTCTTCTCTGCCTTCCGCTGTCTGTCTCTCTTTGTGTGTATTCACAAGTCTTCAAACGGGGGAATCATTCTTCCTGCAAGTGCTATCAGACTTTAATCCACAGAAAAACACTGACACTTCAGCAGCAATTCAAATGAATAGGATGAGAAAACAGCCTTTAATGGGATATTGTTCTCCTTTTGTCTCATTCAAACCAAAAGGAAAATAGAGTGGATAGCATAAGCTTTAATGAGCTTGTGTAAGTGACTCACATTTAATTATTTCTTTCTTTCTTGCTCAATAATTATATGGCACTGACAGTGATTTTGTTGTGCTTGCCTGACAGCTGAAATTGCCTGAGCTCAGGAGTGACTGAAACAGAAATATTGACAATCCACCGCAGGAACAGTTTCAAACCAAGGAATCCTGTTACAAATGTGGTTTTAATGAGAGGCAGGCACCAACCAGAGTAACTGATAACCCAACCAATAAGGGGGCATCCATGTTTGATGCAGAAATACAAAGAAATACAATTTCTAGCACAATCTTAAAGGAATAGTACATTTTGGAAAATATGATTATTGGCTTTCGTGCCAAGAGTTAGATGAGGTAGCGTAGCTTAGCATAAAGACTAGGAGCCTCTAAAGCTCACTTATTAAAATGCTGTATCTCATTTGTTCAATCCGTACACAAACAGAAACGTAACAATGACAACTATAGGCGGAGTTACATCCGCCCGCTTTTAGCTAATTAGCTTTGGAGATGTTGGACATTTGTTAGATTCTTTTACTTTGCACACATTCATGCTAGCTGTCTTATGCTACGCTAATGGCCTCCTTCACGCATGCAGACATGAGTGTGGTATGAATCTATTATTTTATATAAACACCACATCACTTCTGGATAAAATGTTTCAGTTGTTTGTTCTGTTTAGGTGGCAACAAATATCAGTGTTTGATCATCATAACTAATAACAATGAACATACGAAACATAACGGAGTAGATTTGTTTGCGGTTATGGGATCTTCGTTGCATGCTATCCCACTTGCTCTTTCCCCCATGTTTGCTATCTATCTCTGCTGTCGACCTTCAAATAAAGGCCAAAACATCAAAAGTACTTCTGGCAAAATATGTTTTTAATAGGTCTCTCAGTGGGATAGTGTTTGGTTCAGAAGGTTATTTAGGCAAAAATAACGGCTTTCAATTTTATTGCAAACTATATCGTTCTTTTGAGGCTTGTAAAAACAAATATTTTCATTATCAATGATTAATCTATTCATTATTTGGTTTATAAAATGCCAGAGAATTGTGAGAAATGCTCATCACCCTTTCTTAAAGCCCGATTTGATCAAATAGCTTGTTTTGTACAATCAACAGTCCAACTAAAAGGAACGCTACTCATCCAGAAATGTATAACATTGTGGAAAATCACAACAGATATAAGAACGCTATTTCTACTAAATGTGTCTTTAGCAGGGATGAAATAATGGACCTGCACATAAGCTCTAAAATTTCATCCTAATTACTGGGAGACCTTCCCTTGGCTGTGTGTGTGCTTATCACCGTGTACCTGTGTGGCAGGTGATAGAGGTGAGAGCGGAGGCAGCCTACATTGCAGCAGCAGGGCTGATGGAGCCGCTCAGCCCGAGGAGGAGTTGAAGGCGTGGGCCTGGCCTGTGTGTTGTGTTGCCGGAGACCTAACTGGAGACAGATTAAGGACTGTGCATTTATCTTTGCTTGTAAATGAGTGACTGGCCAGTGTTGTTACTGCCAGGCCAGGGTATTGGAACAAGAGGCTTAAGATGTTATCAGAGAATGCTGTGCCTGCAGGCACTCTGAAGATTATAAGGCATGGAAAAAGACAGTGGGAAAAGTGTTGACAAACAACCAGGGGTTATTAAACATTAATTATATGCTAAGCTAACTCTCTCCCTGACCCATCAACACAAAGCTTAAGAGACCTTAGGGGTTCAGCGTCCCTTTATCAAGGTCAGAAGTCATCAGTTCAGTTTGATTGGCTCGGAGCTGTGTGTGCTAAATAGACAATAAGTATCATGATGGAGTAAAACAACAGAGATACAACACAATTAGGTCATCAGTTAGGTCATCAATTAGGTCATCAATTAGGTCATCAATTAGGTCATCAAAAACAGCTGATACGTTTGAGCACACAACATCTAAAACATAAATGGCACAACTGAAAGTCGGGCTCACACATTGTTATATAGATGATTTCATTATACGTTTTTGAAGGTTTCCTGTAAAGAACTATGTCATTATCTCCACCAGACGTAAGTACTTTTATAAATGAGATTTGTTCATATATTTGGGACATTACATATATTAAACTTCCATGGTAAAATGATCAGTACAATAAGTGGTAAAAGTGTTTTTTGAGCTGTTGGAAAATGTGTGTGTATCAACTCACAAAGCTTTTAACGGCTCAGTAAGCTGAAACCTTTTCTACCTAACCAACCAGGAACAGCACACATGTTTCACTATATGCAGGCAATTAGTGGCTGACAATGCAAATTATGTCTGTTCCAAAAAGAGTACCGACATCGGCCAAGCCACTGTGCTGTGCGGCCATTTTGTCTCACTGTCGTGGTATCGTAATGCATGTGTTGGGTAAGCATGTGTAGTCAAAGTGCTTTGCATACATAGATAGTATGCACCTTGTTGTACATTACTTCACAAGTTATAGTCACGTCAGCTAAAAGACCAGAAACACAAATGACTTGATTTACTTTGGTTTGATTAAAGCAACCAGACCTTAATACAAAATGTTTTACACATAACACAAACTCTGCACTATCTTCAGATAAGAGACAGGTGCTGTTGTGGTGCTGCTTCTTACTGGCCGTTAATGCTGTTCAATTGGGCAACTGAGGCTTTCCATAAAGAACATATTGATCTTCTCTAATGCAGTTTAGTAGAAGTAAAACCTTGTTATTATTACTGTGGGAAAAGGCTGCTGTGTTCTCAGTGACGCTCTTTGCAGCTTGACATGATTATGCTATGTTTAAACATGGATGAGATATTCTTTATTAATGTAAAAATGCTACATGTAGCACCATAAGTCACGAATTAGAGGACTTCATACTCAACGTGTTATATTAAGTGAGACTCAACTTGAATTTGAATGCCTGCGACTCATGACTCACTTCTGGCTCGACAGCAGCTGTGACACCCTGACATCTGTTCTGACAATCTCCCTTTGCCTGGAAGATAAATAAAATACTGTTTTTCTGAGTTTAACATCCACTCTGAACCAAAGCCACCAGCAGCCATTGAGAACACAGTGTAAATGGAGATTACCTCCTGAAATCTCCTGTATCCCTCCTAGACACCAACCAGCTGCACAGACAGTTACAAATTGGTATTTGGAAGACATGCTTCTGAAGATAATTAGCTTTACTTTCAAGGATTACGCTGTAAACAACACAACAAGAACTGCAATTTGCAAGACCTAAGGGTTGCAGATTGCAGGCACAAAAACTGCAACTTTAAAACTTTGTACCATTTGAGATTACATAAAAAAAGGTTATTTAGGGAAGCTTTCTAATGTAACGTAACTGTTTTAGCTTTCTATTTAGTAATTTAAAGACTGATTTGATGTGTTGTGAAATAGGAACTTCTATTAAGATGTGGAGTGATTTAAAACACAGAGGGGGACAGGGTCAGGGAGGTCAAATGTAGTATTAAGCCTATATTTAAACTTTGCACATTCTTATTTTTTACAATGTATTTAAAAAGCCGGGGAGGGGGGGGTTATATTTCGAGTATGTTCTCTCAGATATATGACTTTAATCTAAGAGAATACTCCAGTTTTTTCTAGTACATTTGTGAGTGTCTCTCAGTCTAAACTAAGCACTTTATTCTGAGAGAGTGTTTTTCTTGTATTATTATCTGAGCAGTTTAGGTTTGTTAAATGTCTTTTTCTTTTTTTTGCCATTTTATTAGGTACACATGTAGAATGAAATGCAATCCAATGCATCAGCTCAGCCGTACATTCTACCTTCACAAAGACGATAATGTTTAGCTAGGATTGACACTATCAGAGAGGTATTCATTCATCTATCTTTATTATTGGGGTTGTAGGACTGCTTTATATTGAGATGTGTTTCTGAGATGTTACAAACATGAGTGTGGAAGAATATTAGAAACACATTTTATATAATGCAGTCGAGTACAACACAACCACTGTGACAACTAAGACCTCAATAATTGTGTAAATCAGGACTGAACATTATTATCTTTGTAAAGGTAGAATTTATGACTGAGGTCTTGTATTGTATTTGATTCTACAGGAGTACCTAATAAAGTGGCCACTGAGTGTATATTTCATTTATAACTATATCATATATCTGAGATGTTTTTGTCAGTCTGCACTAGTTACTTGTTCTCTTTTATTTATGATATATATATATATATATATATATATATATATATATATATATATATATATATATATATATATGTATACATATGTATACATATATACATATGTATACATATATACATATATATATATATATATATATATATATATATATATATATATATATATATATATATATATATATATATATATATATATATATATATATATATATACATATATACATATATACATATATATATATATATATATATATAAAAATAAACTGGCAGGAACTAATCTGTGACAGCACCACAGTGGATAAAATACATTTTCTTCTTAAATTCCTTAAAATTCTGTAAATGTTATCCATTTTGAAAAGGATTTAACATTAAAACAACTATATGCAAATAAACTTTACAATATAGATAGATAAAAAATGAAGCACACGATACATTTACTACTCTGGTTGAAAGAATCAAAACAGGACAGCTTTTTGAACGTTTGATTTATTTTGACAGGAAGGACTTAATTTGCGGTCACACACTTGTGTATCATGTTAACATCTACATTGGATCATGTTAACTTTTAACATAATACAAGAAACATCATTTGAGAATAATTCATCCTCATGAGAGGGAAGGCAAGTGGAAGCAAGTGGAAGTCTAAAAGCAGAAGGTCACAGCTGCCTGGCAGGCTTTCTTCAGAAAAAAACTCAAGCACACTCGAGACACACACACACACACACACACACACACAAACACAAACACACACACACAAACACACACACACACACACACACAAACACACACACACACACACACACACACACACACACACACACACACACACACACACACAAACACACACACACACACACACACACACACACACACACACACACACACACACACTGTTATTTTGCACGTACTGTTGCAGAAGGGGAATATAATGTTGGCCATTACCTCTGTACATCTGTTGTTATGATGTTTATTTATTAGTCTGCTGCACAATAATGACACATCATTTTCAACTGTTCTTGACTTCCTGTCTAGGTGTGACTCTGATTCTCCATAACACTGAAATCAATTATAATCTGACCTCTTTACTGATGAAAACCAAACTAAACATACTAAAGCTATAGCCTGTGATCAGGAATCACACGTTGACATTGCTTTGTTTTAAGAAGTGAAAAAGACGATACCTTACAAAGGGACTTTAAAACAAACAGGAGAATATGAAAGATACAAAGCAGCTGTCCAGCAGCAGAGACCGGCTGAAGATGCTCTCACAGGGATGGCGTGGTGACGGTGAAGGCCGTGTGTATCCTGTGTGTTGGGGACTGGGCTTCTGTCATGACATCCTCTGACCTCATACCGGAGGTAAGGACTCAGAGAATACAGATACAAGAGATGAAAGAAGCAACAGGTGTAAAACCCAGGCTTTTGGGCATTCTGAGCAAGATTATGTTTGCCCTTCTCCCTGTGCCCTCCTCACTGCACTGTACTTCAAATAATCCTACAGGAGACGGTGGATCGTGTGTTTCTTGTTAACTTTATGGCTGCTACTCCTTAAAAAAGGTCACAAACTTTGAGAGTGTAAGGCAATGGGGTAACCTGCTCGTGAATGACTCGGCTGACACTGAACATTTCATTACAGGTCATAGGAAAGCAGGAGAACATCAGTGTCAGATGTCATGTTTTGGTGTCAGCCTCTCACAGTCAAAGAGCAAGGACTTCTTCATACACTCACCGCGTGTCACGCAGGGAGGAATCTGATGTAAAGGACTGAGACTTACCAATTCCTGCTCTGACCTTGACTTCAATAGACTATACTGCAATACAGCCGCAAGACACATTCTTTTTTTTAAGTAAGCGCCATAGCTGTGCTAATAAGCACGCCCCGGTGTACACGAGCCAGCTGGCCATAAGGATCAGGCCTTTGGTGATGGGAGAGTTTTCAACCTGTTTAAGATCTACTATTTAAGTAGCTCATTGAATACTTTGTAAAAGGGCTTAATAATAAAAACCTCATCGGGTCTAAACTGTTGAGACATGGACTCTTTTCTATTTTTCTGTTGTACTCATTTCATTTGAAATGAACCTCATCTCGTCTTGTTTATGAGAGGCGTCTGAATACAGGTGACTCTTCTTGTTTAAAATCTAAAATGAAACTTTCAATTCAGTCCCTCCATCTGGCAACTGCTGTTTATTAGTATATATATGTAGATGTAGTATGTAGATATCATTTGTGCATGTCTGCGATGAGGCTCTCTGAAAGTTCAGAAAGAAAGAAATGACAATAAAGATGATGTGGAGAAATACTTCCCATCCATGACATGTGTCTGTTGTGGATTGTCACTGTAGTACGTAGGAAATCACTAAGTGAAGTAGGCAATCTAGGCTCAGAGAGACATAACACGTTAATGGAAAGTAAGCACAAGGCTGTAATCACATGGGTCATGTGGACAATTTGTGCAAAAGTACTTTTCTTGAGGCACTACCAGTCTGCTGTTGATGCTTGGACAGCAGATGTTTATATCTGAACAAATTAATGTCTAGCAAAAAAAAATGTGCTGGATTTGTTTGATTTTTAAAAACTATCTAAAGTAATTTAACGGTAATTAGTTCTCTGCCCTACACACTAAATGCCACTGCAGGCGATATAAACCTGTGACCTCGCTGTAATCTCTTTTGACTTTCATGTGTGGACCGAACCTTTGATGTTTCCACGGTTCTTGATGTACATGAAACATAATGTAATGTTGCACGTAACATAAAATGATGTACATGACATTGGCAGAGCAAGCAAACAAACAGCTAGTATCCTCTGCACACAGTGTGGTAACTGTCACACATGACGTAGACGATCTTCTTACATATCCTCCATTCGTTGGAACAAGAAGAAAGAGATGTGCTTTTGTCTGTCTACATCATGATGGAAAGATTGATAGCAATTTGTGTTTATTCTTTCTCACTTAACATTACTGTATTGTTCTTATTCAGAATTGAAATATGTATTATTTGTAGCAACAAAGTGGTCGTGAACATTCATTTAGAAAGTTCCCTCTTTATTTTATAATACTACTTAGACGTACATATTTGGACATTTTACTCCACTACATTCATCAGCTGTACTTACTTGTTTTGAAAATAAGGATTATATGTACACAATAGTGTACATATAATGTGAGGGGCCAGACTAAGAATGGTTCAAAAACGACTTCATGAAAGAAAGGGAAAGGAAAGGAGAGACCCTGCCCGGAGGAAGCCCGGGGCCCCCGTCTGGAGCCAGGCCCAGAGGGAGGGCCCGACAGCGAGCGCCTGGTGGCCGGGTTTGCCACGGAGCCCGGTCGGGCACAGCCCGAAGAAGCTACGTGGTGCCTCCCATCCATCCATCCTGTGGGCCCACCACTCATGGGAAAAACCGCTGGGGTTGGGTGCGCTGTCACATGGGTGGCAGTGATGGTCAGGGACCTCGACGGACCAGACCCGGGCAGCAGAGGCTGGCTCTGGGGACGTGGAACGTCACCTCTCTGTGGGGAAAGGAGCCGGAACTAGTGCGGGAGGTGGAGCGCTACCAGTTGGATCTGGTGGGGCTTACCTCCACGCACAGTCTTGGCTCTGTAACCGTACTCCTGGATAGGGGTTGGACTCTATTCTTCTCCTGGAGTTGCCCAAGGTGTGAGGCGTCGGGCCGGGGTGGGGATACTCACTAGCCCCCGGCTGAGCACCAGCTACGTTGGAGTTTATCCCGGTGGACGAGAGGGTCGCCTCCCTACGCCTTCGGGTTATGGGGGGGAAAACTCTGACTGTTGTTTGTGCCTATGCCCCAAACCGCAGTTCTGAGTATTCGGCCTTCTTGGAGACCCTGAATGGAGCCCTGCAGGGGGCTCCAGTAGGGGACTCCGTAGTCTTGCTGGGAGACTTCAACGCACACGTGGGAAACGATGGAGACACCTGGAGAGGCGTGATTGGGAGGAAGGGCCTCCCTGATCTAAACCCGAACGGTCGTTTGTTGTTGGACTTCTGTGCTAGTCATGGAATGGCCATAACAAACACCATGTTCGAACATAAGGATGCTCATAAGTGTACGTGGTACCAGAGCACCCTAGGCCAAAGGTCAATGATCGATTTCGTAATCGTATCATCTGATCTGAGGCCGCATGTTTTGGACACTCGGGTGAAGAGAGGGGCAGAGCTGTCGACTGATCACCATCTGGTGGTGAGTAGGATCAAGGGGTGGGGGAAGACTCTGGACAGACCTGGTAAACCCAAACGGGTAGTGCGGGTGAACTGGGAACGTCTGGAGGAAGCCCCTGTCCTGGGGATCTTTAACTCACACCTCCGGCGGAGCTTTTTAGCCATCCCTGTGGAGGTTGGGGGCATTGAACCTGAGTGGGCGATGTTCAAAACCTCTATTGCTGAAGCTGCGGTGATGAGCTGTGGTCTCAAGGTCTTAGGTGCCTCAAGGGGCGGTAACCCTCGAACACCGTGGTGGACCCCGGTGGTCAGGGAAGCCGTCCGACTGAAGAAGGAGTCCTTCCGGGTTATGTTATCCGGTAGGACTCCGGAAACAGTTGCAGGGTATCGAAGGACTAGAAGGGCGGCAGCTTCTGCCGTGTCAGAGGCAAAGCAGCGGGTGTGGGAGAAGTTCGGAGAAGCTATGGAGAAGGACTTTCGGTCGGCACCAAGGTGCTTCTGGAAAACCATCCGGCACCTCAGGAGGGGGAAGCGAGGAACCATCCAAGCTGTGTACAGCAAGGGTGGGACCCTGCTGACTTCAACTGAGAAGGTTATCGGCCGGTGGAAGGAGCACTTTGAGGAACTCCTGAATCCGACTAACACGCCCTCTATGGTTGAGGCAGAGCTGGAAGCTGATGGGGGATCATCGTCAATTTCCCTGATGGAAGTCACTGAGGTAGTCAAACAACTCCACAGTGGCAAAGCCGCAGGGGTTGATGAGATCCGTCCAGAAATGCTGAAGGCTTTGGGTGTTGAGGGGCTGTCTTGGTTGACACGCCTCGTCAACATTGCGTGGAAGTCTGGGACAGTGCCTAGGGGTTGGCAGACCGGGGTGGTGGTTCCCCTATTTAAAAAAGGGGACCAGAGAGTGTGTGCCAACTACAGGGGTATCACACTTCTCAGCCTCCCTGGTAAAGTCTACTCCAAGGTACTGGAAAGGAGGGTTCGGCCGGTAGTCGAACCTCTGATTGAAGAGGAACAATGCGGATTCCGTCCTGGTCGTGGAACAACCGACCAACTCTTTACTCTTACAAGGATCCTGGAGGGGGCCTGGGAGTACGCCCATCCGGTCTACATGTGTTTTGTGGATCTGGAGAAGGCGTATGACCGGGTCCCCCGGGTGATACTGTGGGAGGTGCTGCGGGAGTATGGGGTGAGGGGGTCACTTTTGAGGGCCATCCAATCCCTGTACGCCCAAAGCGAGAAGTTGTGTCCGTATACTCGGCAGTAAGTCGGACTCGTTTCCCGTGAATGTTGGCCCCCGCCAGGGCTGCGCTTTATCACCAATCCTGTTCGTGATTTTCATGGATAGGATATCGAGGCGTAGTCGTGGATGAGAGGGGTTTCAGTTCGGTGACCTGAGGATCTCATCGCTGCTCTTTGCAGATGATGTGGTCCTCATGGCATCGGTCTGTGACCTTCAACAGTCACTGGATCGGTTCGCAACCGAGTGTGCAGCGGTTGGGATGAGGATCAGCACCTCCAAATCTGAGGCCATGGCTCTCAGCAGGAAACCGGTGGATTGCCTACTCCGGGTAGGGAATGAGCCATTACCCCAAGTGAAGGAGTTCAAGTACCTCGGGGTCTTGTTCGCGAGTGAGGGGACAATGGAGCGAGAGATTGGCGGAGGAATCGGAGCAGCGGGGGCGGTATTACAGTCACTTTACCGCACCGTTGTGACGAAAAGAGAGCTGAGCCAGAAGGCAAAGCTCTCTATACCGGTCGATCTTCGTTCCTACCCTCACCTATGGTCATGAAGGCTGGGTCATGACCGAAAGAACGAGATCACGGGTACAAGCGGCCAAAATGGGTTTTCTCAGACGGGTGGCTGGCGTCTCCCTTAGAGATAGGGTGAGAAGCTCAGCCATCCGTGAGAGACTCGGAGTAGAGCCGCTGCTCCTTTACGTTGAAAGGAGCCAGTTGAGGTGGTTCGGGCATCTAGTAAGGATACCACCTGGGCGCCTCCCTAGGGAGGTGTTCCAGGCACGTCCAGCTGGGAGGAGACCCCGGGGAAGACCCAGGACTCGGTGGAGAGATTATATCTCCTCACTGGCCTGGGAACGCCTCAGGATCCCCCAGTCGGAGCTGGAGGTTGTGGCCCGGAGAAGGGAAGATTGGGGTTCGTTACTGGAGCTGCTGCCCCCCCGACCCGATCCCGGATAAGCGGTAGACGATGGATGGATGGATGGATGTACACAATATGGGATTGTTTTCAGAAATATGATGTAAAGATTTGTAAAGATTAAACCAGCCAGAAGTATATATATAAGTACAAGTTAATTGTACAGCATCAAAATGCTGATTACATGCATCAACAATATGAATAATGTGTAATAATATCGGACTCAGAAAGGGGCCAGAGTACTTTTACTTTTGGTACTTTAAGTACAACTTGCTGATAATACCTCTGTATCTGTATTTTAGTCTGATTTAGAATTGAGAACTTGTATTTGTATCTTTACACTGTGATGTTTAGTCAAGTATCTGGATCCACTCTCATCTGTTCTCATTACAGCAGTGGAAGTTCTAATAACATTCAGGGAGGCTCAAGTGTCCCAGTTGTTCAGCCGTAAGTTTTGTGTTCATCGATTTGCTGATAAAATCTCAGACTGACCATTATAATGTTGTACTGGAAAATGTGTACAACTAAATAATTCTAAAATATAATAACATTTTGATGGACTTAATTATCTCCAACAATGAAAATGTACTCAGATGGGGGGACTGAATTCTGATATCAATGTAGTATTTATGATAAAGGTTACCTTAAAGGATAACATTTCAAGAGGATGTTTTTTATTTTTTTATCTATTGAATATTTTGCTATACTCTCCCAAAATAAACTTTCACACCATCATTGAAATGAGAAGCTTGTGCTTTATCGCAGGTACAAGAAGAAAAAGCTTTTAGTCTTTGAAGGAACGTGAATAATACGCTGTATTTTCTCAACATTATTACTGTAATTTTTTACAAAATTTACTAAGCAGGAATTCAGATGGCTCAGAGGCAAACACTGGATCCATTGAGGTCCTGACAAGATATGAGTAATCTCACACAGCCAGAGCCTACAGATCATCTGTTTGACACGTTAGCGTCAGAGCTGTTAAAAAAGAAGGATAATTGTCGACTGTTCTCGATGATGTTTCTTTAATATTCCTTTTTTTTCTCTCCAAATTTCAACATTTGACATTTGACCAGTCTAGACTTTGGTCTTGAGGGAAGCTTTTCTTAATAATGACCAGTTAATAAATCCCAAAATCTAGACAAATCACCCAACATAACACTTTGCACTCCTCTTTCCAAAGACGGCTGTTGTAAAGGTTAAAGGATGTTATCAAGTTCTTTGCTCTCCTCAAGCACAATCCAAAATTCATTTCAGCCTTTTGCAACCTTCAGCCACGCTCAGCCGCATTTCCTTCACCCCTTTCTTTCTCAAAGCAACATGAAACAAACCAGAGAGCAAGCAATTTTATTGTTCAGTGGTATCTTTAATTGTGATGAAAAAGGATTATGTAGATTTCTGTAAGCCTCCTGACAAGACATATTTTAAAGTGAATAGGCCATAGAACAGGAATATGTGTCAGTGGTGGAGGCTTAGTGGAACGTCTTCTCAATAATAGGGTAATCCTGGAGTCTAGGGATCCCTCATTTACCCTCTCAGCCGAGAGACGATGTGCACTGGTCTCCAATTATAGCCCATGGTCTCTTTAAAGACAAAGGGAAGGACTCAGACTGTGTGACTAAATGTCATAAAGATATTGTCTTTATCTTTATTACTTCTTCCAGTACAGAGAAGTATAGAGCAGAAAAAAGAGATGACAATTTACCTTATTGAGGGAAAATAAAGAAACAATCATTACAGATTTCATTGGCAGACACCTTTGTTCAGAGTGACTTACTATAAGTGCGTTCAGCCTCGATAGGTACAACACCTAGATGCCAAACCTCCCAGTCATACTCGCTAGTTATTAGGCGAGCCCGTACGAACCTGATAAGCAGAACTACGTCAGCACTTACAGCGTGCAACACTTACCGGAACTGCAGAAATGTTTTGGATTTTGGACCACCATAAGTAAAGTAGTGTTTATTGTTACATGTGTCATAGTCGTGATCATGTGACAGATTATTTAGGACTTTAACATATCGCGAAGTTCGTTGTGGTCTTTGTTTTTGTCTTCAATTTGAACGTCTCTTTGTTGTGTTTGTCTGACAGTTGCCACGGACACAAAGAGAGTTTCTGAAATGTTAAACTATCTATGTAACTATTTCATTTCTCAGAAACATTATAAGCTTAACAACATGATGCATTTTCTGTCCAAAGCCATCAGTCTGACATCTCTATCAGCTGTCACAAAGTCCCACACTGAAACTCTAAATGCACGTCAAACTGATAATCATAGAGCCTGACAAACATTTGCACAACTCATTAAATATCCTTAAACACACAGTAGCAGTGTGAGCTGTCTGACCTTAAAACACATGTTTCTTCTGTGCAAAACGATCCACCTCTTTATTAAAATACAGAGATCTGACAAGGTCACTAATAGTTCCTCTTTGGCAGCCCGACAAATTCAGTTCAACAAAAATCTACTTTTGTGCTAACATTCGACTACATGTCCACAAATTCAGACTGACTTCTGGTGGTAGCTCCCAACTAACAATATGCAAACCGTTGAGCTGTTTAGCCGTCATTGCTGGAAATGTGCACATAACTAATTATTTCTTGATTTCACCAGAACTGGAATTGAAAATAACTGAGTCTGGGATGGATTGTCTTCCCAACTCGGCTGAAACAAAGAGTGTGAAATACAGAATGAAAAGAGCTGTGTGATTTGTGTAAAGGATAAACAAAGACAAAGACTAATTGCTGCTGGAGGTCAGCATCCCAAATGCAGATTCAAAGCACAGGGTGTTGCCGTAAATTTATAGCAGTCACAGTTATTTAATAACCTGAATAGGCAATTTCGCAGTGAATCTGCAGAGAAAGGGGACATGAAAAGTTGTGAAGAATTGATGATGGTCTCTTTGAGAGTGAGCGAGATAAAATTGACCATGAAATCTGGAGCTTGGAAATAAATTGGTTGGAAGAAGAGGAGGGGGGAAAGGTATGAGGTGTGATCACAAAGACACAAGTGCCTTTGTGAAAATGCCAAGGTTAATTTGCACATCAGTTAAATGCATAATTAAATACCAGAAGATCTGTTTGGACAAAGGAAACCCTAATAAGGAGAAATGTAGTAAATAGCTGAGATGGTTAAAGTGATTTGTGTTCAGTTTGGCATTTCCCTTTCAGTGCCTGCGGGTGTCCGCAGCTCTTCCTCGTGTGGATTCATCGGGAGTTTTAATGGCTGTGTTTATTTAGCTTTAATTGTTTTGCTTATTGTTTACATTCAACATACAGTATATACATTTAGATTTTAGTTAAAGACAACAATGTTTAATTTTTAGAATGAAACAATATTAGAATGGACCGAAGGACAAGGAGGTATTTGTATGTGATGACCTGTGAGGGATGAGTTCCCATAAACGTTATCACTGCAGGTCATGATATATAAATAAAAAAATCACTTTGCATTTCATTTGCATAACATTGTTATTTGTCTTTATTAGAACAACATGACATTTACAACAACAAAATATATCTGCTGAAGTAGCCGCTCGAGGCATTTTGCTGACCTCAGTGGTCAATATGTGTCACTTCCAGTGGAACTCCAGGACCAACATGTCTCTGGGACCATCACGTCTCTGGGAC
Source organism: Cottoperca gobio (assembly GCF_900634415.1). Lineage (NCBI taxonomy): Eukaryota > Metazoa > Chordata > Actinopteri > Perciformes > Bovichtidae > Cottoperca > Cottoperca gobio. The sequence continues at coordinate 4,853,551 of NC_041358.1, read as the reverse complement.
CATCACGTCTCTGGGAACATCACGTCTCTGGGACCATCACGTCTCTGGGAACATCACGTCTCTGGGAACATCACGTCTCTGGGACCATCACGTCTCTGGGAACATCACGTCTCTGGGAACATCACGTCTCTGGGACCATCACGTCTCTGGGAACATCATGTCTCTGGGAACATCACGTCTCTGGGACCATCACGTCTCTGGGAACATCACGTCTCTGGGACCATCACGTCTCTGGGACCATCACGTCTCTGGGAACATCACGTCTCTGGGACCATGACGTCTCTGGGACCATCACGTCTCTGGGAACATCACGTCTCTGGGACCATGACGTCTCTGAGACCAACACATCTCTGGGACCAACACGTCTCTGGGACCATCACGTCTCTGGGACCATCACGTCTCTGGGAACATCACGTCTCTGAGACCATCACGTCTCTGAGACCAACACGTCTCTGGGACCAACATGTCTCTGGGATCATCACGTCTCTGGGACCATCACGTCTCTGGGACCAACATGTCTCTGGGATCATCACGTCTCTGGGACCATCACGTCTCTGGGACCATCACGTCTCTGGGACCATCACGTCTCTGGGAACATCACGTCTCTGGGACCATCACGTCTCTGGGACCAACACGTCTCTGGGACCAACACGTCTCTGGGACCATCACGTCTCTGGGACCATCACGTCTCTGGGACCATCACGTCTCTGAGACCAACACGTCTCTGGGATCATCACGTCTCTGGGACCATCACGTCTCTGGGACCAACATGTCTCTGGGATCATCATGTCTCTGGGACCATCATGTCTCTGGGACCAACATGTCTCTGGGACCATCACGTCTCTGGGACCAACACGTCTCTGGGACCATCACGTCTCTGGGACCATCACGTCTCTGGGACCATCACGTCTCTGGGACCAACACGTCTCGGGACCATCACATCTCATGGACCAACACTTCTCGGGACCATCACGTCTCTGGGACCAACACGTCTCGGGACCATCACGTCTCTGGGACCAACACTTCTCTGGGACCAACACGTCTCTGGGACCATCACGTCTCTGGGACCAACACGTCTCGGGACCATCACGTCTCTGGGACCAACACTTCTCTGGGACCAACACTTCTCTGGGACCAACACGTCTCTGGGACCATCACGTCTCTGGGACCAACACGTCTCGGGACCATCACGTCTCTGGGACCAACACTTCTCTGGGACCAACACTTCTCTGGGACCAACACGTCTCTGGGACCATCACGTCTCTGGGACCAACACGTCTCTGGGACCAACACTTCTCTGGGACCAACACTTCTCTGGGACCAACACTTCTCTGGGACCAACACGTCTCTGGGACCATCACGTCTCTGGGACCAACACTTCTCTGGAACCAACGCTTCTCTGGGACCAACACGTCTCTGGGACCAACATATCTCTGGGAACATCGCGTCTCTGGGACCATCACGTCTCTGGGACCAACACGTCTCTGGGACCATCACGTCTCTGGGACCAACACTTCTCTGGAACCAACGCTTCTCTGGGACCAACACGTCTCTGGGACCAACACATCTCTGGGAACATCGCGTCTCTGGGACCATCACGTCTCTGGGACCAACACGTCTCTGGGACCAACATGTCTCTGGGACCAACACGTCTCATTACCTTTCAGACATCCACTGGCGTCAATATGTCAGGAAGGGATTATCACACACTTGTAGAAACTTGAAAACCTGCTCGAAAATTTAATAGGCCACATTTTATTTTCGCCAAGGTTACATTACATTTTTGAAAAGTCTGCCTCGTTGGTGTATTGTTGTTATTGTTGGTGTATTGAGAGGCTTCTGGGAAGATACAAAATGCATTCATCAATTTAAAAGTCCGTGGAAAGAACCCCACACCATGTTGTCTGCGTGCTTTGCTATAACTGTTGAATGATCATATTGCGGTGTTGTATCACAGTCAGGTCTGAAGTGTACGTGTCTCCACTCCACATCGACCTGTTACCTGGGCATTGTGTCCATGGTACACTTCAAACACCACATGTTTTGTTGCATGACGATATGCTTAAAAAAATTAATTCATTAATTCATCAAGCTAATAAGTTGGATCTATTCATTGATGTGGGCTGGCATTAGCACACCACATGGGTTATTAGTTTTCTTTCACATTCTGAAGGATCATTCTGAATGATCAAGGATATCTTCTCATATCATGATAATATAATAATATAATATCTGATGATGAGAGGCTTCTGGACATGATATTGGACAGGACTTTTCAAACAGCAAAGTAATTAGTGAGCCTGTAAAGCTCTGCACCTTTTACACTTGAGACAATACGCATTTGATAAGTTCTTCAAAAAGATATGAATAATCTTACAAGGCATGATGCAGTTATACCTCTCCAATGTTAGCAATGCAGCTACTCTAGTGAATTAGAATGACTATCAAATGATCAAGACTAATGTACTTTTTAACTGTGACAATGAAACAGTGAAAACTGCAAGTTTATAACTTGGTATAAAAAGTTTACATTGTACCTCTTGAATAACAATTGTTCTGTGGTTATTTAATTGTATCTTTGTTTTGGAATATGGGGATACGTTCAAATGAAACACACATGTAAGGATCAAGGCATTTAAGTTTTCCCTCTATTTTCCCAGAACTCGGCTACTTAAAATAGATCCTCTCATCCAATGAGAAAAGGCCAAATCAGTTAGTCAACTAGAAAGAATAACAAGACAAAAGAATCATTTTTATTTGTTTGGTTGTTTTTCTTGCACCCCCCAAGACACATACATTCTCATATTGGTCCGTGACAAGCCAACATTACTAACACCACATCTTAGATCAGGGGTGTCAAACTCATTTGAGTTCAGGGGCCACATGCAGCACAATTTGATCTCAAGTAGGCCGGACCAGTAACATCAGAGCATAATAACCTGTAAATAACCACAACTCCAAATGTTTCCCTTCGTTTTAATGCAAAAAAGTACATTCTGAAAATGTTTTAACTTAATCATTTTACAAAACATTATGAACAACCTGAAATTTCTTAAGAAAAAAAGGTTTAATTTCAACAATAGTATTAGTTTATCATTTACACATGTGTGTTACAACTTACAGATCACAGTGTGTCTACAAAGGCTTTTACTTTATGATCAAAACAAATAATTTTTACACTTTGCAAAGTCAAGTACGAAAAGTATTTTATCCAAAAAAAGCTGGACTACAGAAGTTACAGCTTCACTGCATATAATGTATTGAACATTTCACTGGAGCTGTATATGACTAACCAGTGGGTGAAGTATTGAAACTCCAGCAGCAGTCTGCTCAGACGGAGTCAGAGATGGGTGATATCAACCAACTTATGCAAGATTGCTTGATTCAAAAATGGGTGTTCGATTGATAATAAAATCAAGCCTCTTATTAACATGAGATGTCATCCACATCAAAGTCACTTCCCTTGACTCCGTCACTTGAAAGAGTTAGGACCGGGCTACAATCCAGTGCCCGGGGAGGCCCTTTGTGCATCATGGTAATAGAGAACAAAGAAGGCCAAAACCTTATGCTATTAAAATAGATTCACCAAAACCAATTGTAGTATATTAGCTTGGAGATGACACAGAGGGACTGACGAGGGTTTCAGTGGCAAATGGAGTTTCCCCATACCATGAAATTTGTATACTTGGCTACTAAGAAAACAATTCTTGCTGGTACGTTGAGCAGCCTTCCTGTTTTCACTGAGAAAGTGACACTGGGGGAGTGAGAGAGTGTGAAGCCTCTTTAATTGCCTTCGGTCACCCACAACGTTGAACCGGAGCGCCACGCAGCTTAGCAAAGGAACCGGGCAGAGGGTCTGATAGATATTTTATCGCCCAAGTTAACGGTTAATGAATTCCCAAAGTGAAATCTGTCACTTCAAAAATAAAGAGGAAGGCAAATTAAAGGGAGATAGAGAGAGACAGGGGAAGAAAGGAACTGGAGAGGGTGACACAGTTTTAAAATGCCCTATCTTTTGGCCATCCCCGGTTTTTCAATGGAATAAAGAAAACTCAGCCTCTTTCTTCTCCTCTTTTCTTCCCCCACTTCTTTTTTTCTCCCTCCCATCCTCCTATCTCTCACTCCGCTTTTCTCTGAAAAAATTCTCATGAATGATTTATATGTGTCTTGTTATCAGCAACGATTTCTATAGACCCCAACGCATTCACCAAGACATTTGTGGCGTAATTGTTAATTTTAATGCCATAATGGCTTCAGATGGGAGCCCTGATTAGACATTTATTACACAATTAAATGAAACATACTCAAGAATCACAAAAGCCTTCCGTAATTATTTCAGGCCATTAATAAAATGGGCATTAAATTATATTGGACACAAAAGAGAAGTGAAATAGATTTCCATTAGAGCAATAGAGGCAGAGAGGGGTAATAGATCCTGCCTGAATTCACTCTGAAATTAATTGTTGCCCAGCCTATTTCCACACACAGTGGAATAAATGAATGAGAAAAGAGAGGAAGAGAAGAACGAGTTGGTGGCCGTGAGAGTGAGGGGAGGGGGTTACATTAAGAGCCTCTGATAAAAACCTTTTGTTTGACGCACTACAATGGACCCTCGATTCAAGAGAGAGAGAGAGTCAGACCAATTTCAATCTTAGTCCACCCCTCCAGAGTTCTGAGTCGAGGTTATATCCTCTTTTCAAGTTTTCTTTGCTTTTGAATAAACAGCTATCAAAGATCTACCTGTGGATGCATATATTTAAATGTGACACTTATTAGAAAGCAACGTTTGGGTCATAACGTGTGGCAAAGACAACTGCTGTTAAAAAAAAGCAACGTGGAACAAACGCATATGACAGGAAATCCATCTTTTCTTTCATTAATAAATGACCTGCCGGGTTCAAGGCGGATTCTCTGACACCAAGTCACCTTCCGTTTATGACATGATGGAGGTCAAGCTCGATAGACTAATACATAGATGTGATTCAATCAAAATCTTTATCTCTCTGGAAAAAGGTCATTTTTTTACAAAATGATAAGATAACAGTCAGGAGTAGAGATTTTCTTTGAAATATTAGTCCTATGATCATATACACTACAAACGAATCTGTACCTTATTCACTATGAGCCGAAATGAAAAAAGGTTTGAAAAAGTTTTACATTTATGTTTCTCTGATAATCTTTTCATATTTTTGTGAAGTACCTTAAATTTAATGCGAAGTCAAGAAAAAAAAAAGAGCACTTACAATGGAAAAATTAACAGAATTTATTTTCCCCATCTCTGAACAGTAAGATTACGACAGTTAAAAGACATCAAAGCCCAACATATGGCAAAGACTCTCTGAAACCATTTCCAATGGGAACTCTAAATTGAACCGTCTTTTGAACTAGCGGTCTCTTGAGATCTTCTGTAAAAGTGTGAAAGAAATGGGAACTGATATCTTGCAAGGCTAGAACAGATCATTCAACAGAAATTAATTAATCATTCACTGATACAGATTTGTAGAATGTTCTCCATCAGTCTGTCTGGCTTCAAAAGCTTTTCCATTCTTGAGTCTCTTTTTGCGTTATTTCCCATTTGACTTGTCTCTGTTTTTGATTTTACAATACCTACTGTTCAGCTCCGATTTCAAAAGCAGCTGTTTGTCTTTCCCACTTCATAACTCAGGATGCAAATTCTGCAAACAAACAGGTAGAAAAAGTACAAGGTTGATTGATATGTATAATTCTGGGATATTCAGGAGCAGCATTGTGGAATATAGATTTTCAATTTCACTTTATTATTCATCACCTGACTCACGGACGCTTTGCACCATGTCTTGAGGATCAGGTCTCAGACTCTGGTAGCCCTGAGAGATAACAAAGAGAGGTTGTGTTCACATTATTAACCTCTCCAGATACCTTTTAATCTGGCTTTTACTCAACTCTTAGTATGTAGATCTCTGCAGTTTCACAGGGCAATTGACCACCAAGATGTGCTTTCCCAGTAAATGCCACATTTACCTCTGGGTGTCTACACTGTAATATAACCACCAAATCCAATTAATCAAAACATTATATTTCACAATATTCTAGTATTAAAAAGTGCGGCGCATGAATGTCAATGCTGGGCACGCACTGCAACAGACAAATTATATCCACTGATGAGATATGGCTTTGGGCTATAATGAGAGTTAATGAGTTAGTATAAATGTGTCATAGGTGTTATCATGGACATTTTACTTTAAAAGAACAGCTGCTTTTAATTTGAGAATTTCTCCAAATACAGAATGTAGTGTAACAGTGAATAACTTCTCAGTTTGGAGCCAGCAGTTGTCAGAGGTGAGTCCTGTACATAATCCTTGTCTCGGACATGATGGTATTCAGTGTATTACCTCAAGCTTTGTGCAGCATTAGGAAAGTAGAACTTCTTGTTGGAGTCAAAACAGATGTACAAATACAATATATGAAATACACTTTTAAATCAACGCAAAAGATGAGTCTAGTTTTGTGCTAGGTAATGAAGATAATGTAATCAGGATCTTGAGGGAGACTAAAGTTAGCAAAAACTCCAACTTCCCCGTCAGGGAAAGGTGTTTTCTCAGCATCAAACTGCTCTTAATTATACGCCTTCCACCCCAAAAACAAGCAGTGCCCCAGTAGTGCCCCCTCAGCAGGCTGTGGACAGTGTAGGCGGGCTGACAGTCGATGAGGCATGGTGGCAGTTTTGTATGGGACCCGGGGAGTTCAAACTAAACAGAATCAGGAACTTGAAAGGACAAGCATTTGGTGACCTATTGAACATCTGGGAGATCTTTGATGCAGAGCTAGATCTTCTGTTGTGGACCGTGATGTACTGCAGGTCTGTTGTCTACAGTGGGATTGCTGTTGTTCACTGGTATCCCAGCACCATGATGGGGCAAGAGCTTTTAGTCTGACTGACTAAAAGCTAAAGCAGACACCATATCCACGTCTTTCTTCTGCCCTGATAAGACAGGTGGTTGGTAACCCAGGAAAGACGTTGGAGTACTCAGATCCTAGAGTTGACTGCTCCAAGTGGTAGATTCCTGGACATCAGGAAGTGGAGGGTATCTTCAAGGTCTCTGTTTAAGTTTCCCCTGTAGCTACTGTACTGGGGGAAGTAGGGGAAAGTTAGATTAGTGGAGGAGCCCAAGAGTTAGCAGAATAAGAATAGGAATAAGAATAAGCTGTGGATGAGTTTGGGGAACACATCATGATTCGTGGACAGTGTAAAATGAAAGATTAGTAGAGTGCAAGTGGCTCACCGAAAGGTGGGCCTTTGCTGTCTGGGTGAAGGCTTGGTTCCAGCAGCAGATTTCATAGTTTTGTTTAGGAGCTTTTTGGAAAGGAAGGAAGGCACACGGGTGGAGCTTCTGCACCTGAAGAGACTTGGTAGAGGACGGCCCCATGATTTAGTGAGAAAGAGCTGGATCTTCTTGTATGGGTGGCTTAATGGAATAGTTTTTCTATAAGAAGAAGGAGATTATCTAATTGTTCTTACCCTGTTAAAAGTATTTTTGTAACGTTTGTTTTGAAGTATTGAGGCTATAGGTAATAAGTCTATTAGGCAGCACTTACGGACCAATGCAACATGTTTACATGGATTGGTTTATTATCTCAGCTCTATAGTAAACATTGTTGATGCTTTGTTGGACGCCCTATCACAGCATTAGTTGAACAAAATGTTAAACGCTTCAATCAGAATCAATGCTTAGTGTCTAACCGTTGAACTGTCTAACCTCCTGGGCAATGCTGAGGTGTCCTTGAGCAAGGCACCGGACCCCCACACTGCTCCCTGGCGCTGATAAATAATAGCTGTGCACTGCTCGTAAGACTAGGATAGGTTAAATTGAGTCTGAGTTTCACTGTGTGTGCAGTGCTGTGTGTGCTTTAATATGACCATTAAAAGACGAACAGTTAACTTATTGTATGGCATGAAACTGTCTGAAATTAATTAATCCAGTTCTATAACAATTATTACAACAGATTTATTGTATAAATGATATATATGCGTATCATTATTTATTTTATTTGTTTATTCTGAATATACATTTTATGTTATTGTTTAGTAGTTCAGATTCTCATTTATACCGGGCAAATCTTATCTAGTGAGTCACAGTCTCATGTGAAAGGCTCAAATCCCCCTGCAAGGAAGGCCAGCTGTAAATTAGTTTTTTTCTCTCTTAATGAAGGTCAGGAGAGAGTCACATCTTTCCTTTTGTGATAATTTATCCCTATCTCCTGTTATCTCTTTTGCCCCTTTAATCCTAATTGTATTGTATAATTGTGTGATGTGGACCTCGTGGTCTTTGAAGTATTGCCCCTATCCTTTCATTATTACCTGCCTTGAACCTTTGTTAATTTCTTTCTGGTCTGCTCTGTACTCTCCAGTGTTGCAGAATAAAAGAGAGAACAGCTTAAGTTTAGCGTTTTAAAAGATTTTATTCAAGTCTGATTTTACTATCTTACTGAGACATTGTAACCTCACAGATATGAAATATATGGATATTTTCTGTAATATATGCCCCATGTTCTCACATACCGCTCATTGCTGTTTTGATTGCTTCTCAGTGTCAATGAATGGTATTTGAAAGCGGATAATGTAAAAAGACCTACTGTATTATGAGCTGAATTTGAGTTTTAGAAATTCCCATATCGCTGAAAGAAAACCTTTTTGTACGCTTAACATTGTAAGTATAATTGTCAGCAATTCAAACATATTTATACGTTTTTGCACCATTTCCAGGGACAACATGGTAAATCAGTCTAAACTCCAAACAAAGGCCTTGACCATGAACCCCCAGTAACGTGTTTATATCTATAAATGAGCCAGATAGAACACTTTCTGTAAACATGGTTGAAAAAAAGATTATGTTATGTATCTTAGCTGATAAATGGTTGTATTTTCAAATCGAACAGAGGAAGACATGTGATTGCACCATTCTGCTCAATGCATGAGTCAATTACTATGAATGTTATGTTGCTCTTTGAAAACTTTGAGTATAAATCAGAAATCCTTTTTTAAATGACTACAACACGTGAACACTGTGTGTGTGTTTTTGCAAAATGTTTAGGTTTATTCAGAGTTACTTAGGGTTCCATAGTCATTTCCTATTTTGGTATAAAATGGTATGTGTAATCATGTAAGCAATATTGTAAATAGCACTGGCTAATTCCTGGCAAAATGCAAGTATAACTGTCCTTCCACCAGAAGGAACATAGTTCAAGCACTCAAAGGGGAACTCACTGAGCTTTCTGTGTTTTCCCTTGTTTAATCTTTTGTGCCCTGTATTATCTCTAGTCCACACTCAACCGTAAAGTCATTATTGTAAATAATAATTAGATACAACAGCACAAAAGGTAATGCCCAATATACTATATTGTTGAGGCACTTATTTACTCTGTATCCTATACTGATGGAGGGACAGACACTTGGGCATATTTTGACAACATAAAAATGTGTTTATTATAATTCATGGTGCCATAATGTATTAGTTCCAAATGTGGTTTAACAGTAGTTCTTCCACACTGTGAAATAAATAGGCTTAAAAACATTCTGCTGGGGGAAAAAAGTTAGGAAAGTTGTAGACCATTTGAGTTGTGTCTTTCTAATATATATATATATATATATATATATATATATATATATATATATATATATATATATACATATATTTTTTCTTTTTTTTACAGAAAGCCATCACTAAATAGGATGGAAATACAATAAAAGGCATTGAAATGTCAACCCCTAGCTTTTAAGAGTTTTTGAGGGAGGACGCAAGTGTGCAGTGAAGAAACCCTCTTACCGCTTCAGCACCATGGACAGTTCCGGTAGGGGAGCTTACCTCAGTGCTCTCCACGGGAGCCAAGTTGGCTAATAGGCTCTCTGTGTGTCAGGCCGCTCCCCATTCACTTTTTAAGGCGAGATGGATGGACATGTGTCCTTAGATAATCCTAGTTGTGTGTGTGTGTGTGTGTGTGTGTGTGTGTGTGTGTGTGTGTGTGTGTGTGTGTGTGTGTTGGGGGGGGGGGGGGGGGGGGGGGGAGGTCTCTCGCGCGCGCCAATTGTCGTTGTTTGTGTGCCATTTATAATTAGTTGTTTATTACTACTGTGGAGTTATAATAGATGATAATAAACTTTCACCATTCGTTCATTATTAACAGCTGCGATTGCTTTCACTTTAACAATCTTTTCTAAACCTAATAAATCAAACATAGGGTATACAAAGAATATATATCATATTCTCATTTATTTATTTATTTAGCTTACTGTTTGTTGTGACAATCAAATCCTCACATTTCCAAATCCCTGAAGTTTGTAGATAGAGAGAAGTTTTTTTTACATGGTGACGCGCACCACAACTATTTTATTTATAAACTGTATTTTTACCTTATTATCTCAGACAGTAATGTAATAACGATTAAATTTGATGGAAAAAAATGATGAGAAATCGCCGATGGAAAACAAATATCATCTCAATCCTTGACAAATTAAAACCTACTGCATTTCTCATTATCCCGTTAAATTGTCGAGGGAATTTACAGGCGTGCATTTATTAGACAATCAGTTTTTGAATAAGGAACATAGTATAGACTTCCCCCTCGTGAGAAGGAGGCTCAGCCCCTAAAATAATTCGCTGTTATCTAATTCATTGATCTGAAAACGAAGCCTGAGCCGGTGCATGTATATGGCAGCCTAAACGCTACACGTCAAATTGCAAATACGCTGTTCAGTGAAAGATAGCACAACATCATTTAAAACTTCAAAATACGCTGAAATATACAGTCCGAACATGCAGTATACCTCATGGATGCTGATGAACATCATAGCCTGCCGATTGGGAGGATTTGAGGAGCTTTTTCTTTTTGCAGGCATCGGGTCGGCGCTTGTGTAAAAGAAAAAGAGTCGGGGGCGTCCTCAGCTGTGGGCTACATTGTTCTGTAGGTCGGGGTGAGGAGGATTTTCCTCCCAAAACGAGCATTTTTTAACGATAATTTCAGAGCTTGTAAAGAAAGATATAAAGGGAATCTTCTTGTTAGAAGCTATCGATTGACGCATGCGTGTGTGAGGAGACGGGGAGCGGAGAGAGAGCGTGAGAAAGAGATACAGATGGTGCTGAAATATGAGAATATCAAAGGCAGAAAAATATCTCCATTTTGTCTTATTTTGAGTACAAAAATAAATTGACTTTGGCCTGCATGAGATTGCATTTTTCTCCTGTTTGTACAGAATAAAACCTTATTGTTAGTACTGAAAATATATGGCCCATAAATGTATATAGATTCAAGGTTTTTGCCGGAGCATATTTCAGTTTTTAAAGTAATATTTATTTTTGAATTTGTATTTGTCACACCGCATTAACATGTCAGTGTGATGTGGTGACATGTTCAAGAAAGAATCCTGTTTGTGTCACATACTCACAGGGAGACAGATGAGGTGATAATTGCAATATAATGTGATCGAAACAACATTACAGTGTGCGCGCACGCATTTATATATATGTCTATACATGCAAAGACAACCTTAAATAAATCTAGTTAGCAGTGTAACTAACTAGACACGACTCTGTCCAATCACAACATTTTGACGGTGTGAAAAAACTCATCTGTCTGCTGTTTAATAATCACAGCTGAAGGAATCATATATCACGCACATTAGCCCGAGGGCTATTAGGCAATGGTCCTCATTGAAATTTGCATTTTAAAACGATCACTCCGTGCCTCCTTAAAACCACACTGTCAAATTGATGTGAGCTAATGCAACAATTATAGGCTCACAATGGCGCTTTTCTAAACGTTTACAGTTGATGTAATATTTACTTGCTGTTTGTAATTCTGTCACTAACACAGTCGAGCTTTCCATGGGGTCAACATCGATGGCACGCGTGGGTTTAAACTGTGCACACGTGTGTGTGTGTGTGTGTGTGTGTGTGTGTGTGTGTGTGTGTGTGTGTGTGTGTGTGTGTGTGTGTGTGTGTGTGTGTGTGTGTGTGTGTGTGTGTGTGTGTGTGTGTGTGTGTGTGTTTGTGCGTGTGTGTGTATTTGCGCGTGGGCCATTTTACAATAAACAAAATGCTAGTTTATGCTAGTTTTATGGCATCCTTAAGAGTGAAATGTGTGAAAAAGGTTACAACTACTGAAATACTTAACTTACTAATTAAAAAACGTTTTATCCTTGTGTACTGAACCCTTTCACACTGGGGTTTTTGTGACCACCCTGCACAAGGACAGGGGATAAAGCCCTGCTGTAGATTATTCAGGGGGCTGCTATGTTATGTTAGTGGTATCCACGTGATATTTAAAAAAAATCATGAATTTTTATTATAATTTTTAATTATTCTTATTAATATTATCATTATTGTTACATCTCCATACTGGCTAAAACAAATGGACAAAATAATAACTATATTCGGCGTATCTATATGTATGTTGGCGACAAACCTGCTATATAGGTTTGTATATATATATATATATATATATATATATATATATATATATATATATACTTCCATGTAAAGTTGTACAGTAAATTGGCTGCACGGTATAGTCACCTCTCTGGATAGAAGTTAGGTTTTAACTGGAAAAGAGGTTGAAGGTCCATGTTTGTTGCGATTCATTACATTAAATGGAATCGTGGAGGGATCCTGAGTATTACCCCCTCCACACACACACATACACACACACACACACACACACACACACACACACACACACACACACACACACACACACACACACACACACACCCCTCTTTCCTTATTTTTGTTCTTTTACTACCACCCGGTCTTTGTTTATGTTGTAATGTACATATATTTTTCCGTGGAGGTAGTATAATAGCCGGTCTTCGTGCTGATTGGGCGCTCAGGTTGGTGAGTGAACGCCCTGCAGATTATGTCAGATTGCGTGCAGAAACCAAACCAGCCCAGCCTTTGAACTTCACCGCTTTTGGCTCGTATTCACGCTCTTCCGCTCATTTCCAAGCCAGGTGCTTGACGACAGACCTCAGAGAGAGAGAGGAAGAGTGTCGCAGGAAAGAAATATCACTTTTTACGACTCCTGCAAACTGACTGCGGAACATTGCTTTCACCTTTGTGGATTTCTTTACGTGTGTGCATCTTACAAGTATTTTTTCCCTGTATTGCCTGCCGCAGGTCTGAAAGAGAGTTGTATCCGGACTTGAACGAACGCGCATCAGTGTTTTAACTCTGGAAAAAGCAAAACGGGCGGTGGATTTTTATTTGATTCTATTTTATTTTTGCTGTTTTCCACACTCATAACATCCCAGACGTGGCATGACTGGTATCTGGCATCTAGACAGGTGAATAGTTTCCCTTCCTTCCGATAAGAACTTTTCCTCGTCATTAACATTGGGGATAAAAAAGTACACTTTTTTTAAAGATGTCAAAGCCTGCTGATCATATCAAGAGACCCATGAACGCGTTCATGGTTTGGTCCCGGGGCCAGAGGAGAAAAATGGCACAGGAGAACCCCAAAATGCACAACTCTGAGATCAGCAAAAGACTGGGCGCCGAGTGGAAGCTGCTTTCTGAGTCCGAGAAGAGACCTTACATTGACGAGGCCAAGAGGCTGCGGGCTCAGCACATGAAGGAGCACCCCGACTACAAGTACAGACCCAGGCGCAAACCCAAAAATCTGCTAAAGAAGGACAGGTACGTTTTCCCTTTGCCTTACCTCGGGGACACCGATCACTTGAAGGGACTCCCCTTGTCGGCCGAATCTCTTTTGAGCCACTCCGAGAAAGCCAGAGCGTTCCTGCCGCCGACCGCCTCTCCGTACTCCTTCCTCGACCCGAGCCAGTTCACCTCCAGCGCCATCCAGAAGATGACAGAGATGCCCCACGGCTTGAGCGCCAGCTCTTTGCCGTACGCGTCCTCTTTGGGATACCAGAACGGCGCGTTCGGCACCCTTGGGTGCCCCAGTCAGCACACCCACACCCACCCGTCGCCCACAAACCCGGGCTATGTTGTCCCGTGTAACTGCACGGCCTGGTCAACGTCAAGTTTACAGCCCCCGGTGGCCTACATACTTTTTCCAGGTATGACCAAGACTGGGCTAGACCCATATTCATCCGCACATGCCGCTGCCATGTAACCCTCAAGACTCTTTTCTTTCTTTTTTTTATTCACTTGAATACTGAAATGCATGTAAATATATTATGGACAGCGCGCCCATTAAAAAGGCATGAACAGTATTAACTGCCTTGGACTTGTTATGGCAAAAAAAGAGAAAAAACCCAAACTTTTCCAGAAATCCAACAAGTTCCTGACTTGAGCAAAAGGAGCTGGGATTTGGTGTAAAGGACGGTGCCCTGTGAACTGTAAGAAATGTAAATGTTATAACGTTTATGGCAACCAGAAAAAGGAGGCCTTTAACTTTATTTATTGTGTACATTTCAATGCTGATATGCTGATTTGTGTTGATTATTGATAGGGTACTCTTTTATTTTGAAAATTTGGCTTGCACAATTAGCATTCTTATTTCCTGTATAGGCCTAAGTAGTAAGTCTACATTTTTTGGCACTCGTAATTTTATGATGTTCTGGATTATAGGGTCAAAATCAGGACCTATAGGCCGGATTATATACGGGTCATATTGTTTATATTTATCAAAAACTGGCACATAAAACTAGACGGTCTATTTAAGATGACAAAAAGAAAAGAAAAGCATTACATCCAAATGTTTTATTTTGCATTTTTCCTGTGGTTCAGTGCTAATATAGTCACTCGCGTCATTTTTTGTTTTGTTTTCGTTTTTAATAAGGATAACTTCTAGTTGAATTCAAGGAGTTAAATGTGTATTATCATCTAAGATGGTAATTTAAAACCTGTCATGTTATGGAAAGGATAATGTATCTTGAAAGTTGATACCTCCTGCTCTTTGTTCAATTGCTGAGCAAAGGCATTTCGAAATAAAGACAATCTGTCTTCAACGCTATCAATTTCCTGTATTTGTAGGTTATTATTGGGTACTTGAGATGACACAGATAGTGTAATGCTGTGTAGGTGCTGCGGGGGAGTTAAACTTGGCAAGAATGAGGCCTAATTAAATAGATTTTAAATTAGGAAAATATAACAAATAAGTCTTCCAATAAATGCTTGAAATAATAATTCACAAAAAGCGATTTTTAAAACACTCTTTAGAAAATAAAACAACATGTCAGATTATTTTACATTCTAAATGTTAGACCCAGTTTGACCCCAAACTAATCAATACTGTTGAAAGGCTAAAGACTAACAAATTAACAAACTCGCTTCGCAGTAGAACAATAACATCAAAATCAATCCTCTTTGCTGCCAAATCGATCTTTTCCTCTCGTGTGAGTCTTTTTAAGCTGTCAAACTCCTCCACTCTGATCATTTCCTCAGCAAGGCCTGATTCCCTCCGCGTTTGGCTGCTGCTGCTGCTTTCTTAAATGATTTGAAACAGGTTTGAGACGTGTTCGGCAGCGCTACAGTGCAGTGAAGGTGTTTTTGTGACACTGAGATGAACTGGGATGTGATCTTTTGATGTTTGACAGTTCAGCAGAGGCCTCCCTCGAGGGATTCCGCCCGTCCGACTCGTCTGACTGCTTAATCACTTCAAGGAGGGATCCTTCTTCTTAATTATAGGTTTAACTAATGGAACAAACTCAATGTGAATCCTTGCTGTAAAGCAGCAGCCCACCACTATTGTGTGGTTTAAATATCTCTGCTGTTTACTTTTACAAAAAAAAGGTGCTGCAGCCAAAAGCCCGCTAAAGCCTATTATCAACAAGTCATTCACACTTGTGTAAACCTGTCGAAACTTGTGAATGATATAGGTCTGACTCCCGTTAAGACAATACTGAAGGAAAACAGCGTACAGGAGGAATTATATAAGCATTTCAAGATTTTAAATTGAGCGCAGTGTTTTTTCTTCCACTCTGTTAATGGAGATCAGGATTTTCGGAGCGCGGTGTATAGCCGCATATTAGACGACTGTGTAGTATTAATTAAAATGTTCATTCCACATCCAAATTGTTTACTTATCTGCCAGGAACATATGCTGAGAGAAGTTAAGATTCACGATTCTGCACTATTGCCCAAGGTGCAATTCAATCCTGGGGAGGAAGAAGGGAGGGAAAGGGGGAGAGGAGGAGGACGGGTAAGATTTTTATGACAGACTTAGTCCTTATCTAAGGCTGTAAATTAGGGTGATACTTCATTGAACCGAATGTGAAGTTTTACATCAAACCCCTAAAGCATCCTAATTCAACTTTGAAATTAGACAATTATAATTACTTTCAGGAGTAGCAAAAGACGTGGATATATTTTTTTCCATCAGGAAAATGAGTTGAATATGCTTTCTTTCTCTCTCTCTATATATAACTGTTGTTTTAACTTTGCTTTTATATTTTCTACATTTTATTTCTCTGCCGGGTGCACTCACTACCTGTAATTATCCAACTTAGTCACGGGAATTGACTGTGGTTACTTACAACGGCCTGGAATAAATAACCCTAACGATAAACGCGCATCTGAGAGGTATAATGGGAGGGAAATTATGATTTGAAATTATAGGGAGGCTCTTCCTCCCCCTTGACGTTTTTATTGGAGCACAACAGAGCAGAATTCAATCTGCCTTATCTCTCCAGGACTCCTTTTCAGCGCGAGATCAGAGAAAAAGGAGAGGATAATTGTTCTTTATTTTATTTAATTCAGGTCATTTATATGCTTCAATTGGTGATAAAAGTCAACGAGGAGGGGGACACCGAGTAAAGCAGGCACTTTTTACTTTCCCCTCCACAACACTTCAAGTCCAAAAAAAAAGTTAAATAGATGAAATAAAAATAGCGGAAAGAAGGGGGGGGGGATTTTTAATTAAAAGCCATGGGTCATTTACATTATTGTCTTTTAATTTTACCCTGAAATCATCTTCAGTAAATGGACTTTGATAAGTAGCTGTTGAGAATGTGGTTTTGTATTTAGGCGTACTAATTTCCTAAATCAAAAGAGGGAAAAAAGTCCCCTCGAGGGGAGGTTGAAAAAAAAAATACTGATGATGATGATGATGATGATGATGATGGTGGAGGAAAAAGAGACGATTATATGCCAAACACAGGCTCGCTTATCAAAGATGCATTCATTTCTGGCTTGTGTCAACGCGAGATTTGACACAAATATATATTGAGAAATTATTTTTGGGAGGGATAAAAACTGATCTCATTTCAGCATATTTAATATTGTCTCCGAAAGACCAAAAATCATCACTGGCTAAATCCTTAGTCTATCTGAAATTGAATCTGGGATACCATTTTCACGGGAGAAAAAGTAAACCCGTACAGTTGTGTTGTTTGAAGACGCGGGGGCTTGAATTTGGGGGTCCCTGAATTCTCATTTGAAAGAAATGAAATGGTGAACGAGCTGATAAAGAAAAAAGGGAACGGATGAGCTGAGAGAAAAGGAATCATGCCACGGTTGTTTAATGTGCCGTGCCAGTTGGAAAAGTGATTTACACCGAGACTTTATTCCCCCCGACACACATAAAGACAGCCTCTGTTTTATTTATCGGCCACGCACACATTCACATGTGTGGGCTTCTATATGGTCAATTCTCTGGAGTTCATCGGATGCAGATATGGAAAGCATCGACTATTACACGCTTCACTTAGAAGCAAGTCTGCACACTCGCATCCACCAGGTTCATTTTCTGCACCAGACAATGCAGAGCCCCGAAAGTTCACTCTTCTCTTGTTTCATGACTTTCAACAATTTTCTCAGTATAATGCAATTTACTAAACTTTTTTTTAGTAATTTGCTAATCGTTCAATTTGTGCATGTGACAACTTCCCTGCAGCTGTCCAGGCCCTGAAACCTTCCTCCCGATGTTTGGTGATGAAGTTGAGTTTTTCCCGGGCCGCTCTGAAAGAACACATGCTGTATTAGTCTCCTTGTTATATTCACATTTAAAAATGACTAATGCTAGCATTTCCATCAAATTTAAAAGTGCAATCTTTTTATTTCCACAACAATTCAACTCATTTTTAAAATATTGTAATTGTAATTAATCTTTCTAAGCAGGCAAGTTTAGGTATGAAATATAATGTAATAACTTTGCATCTCTAGGTGTCTTCAGGCCCTTAAACAGATAAGATAAGATGCTGTTACATCGTTTCTTTATGTCTGTTTTGTTTGTTTTGTTTGGAAATACTTTCGCATTGAAGCCAATGGGTAACACTGATCACTGATGTCAGTTTGGTTCACTCACTCTAAAGTTTTTTTGTTAAAGAAGAATTCACTCAGAACCACCAAAGAACTGATTTTATTTAGACCCAAAGAGGTAAAATGATCCAGTTGAATTAAATAAAAGTAAAAAAGCAAACAAAAAAAGTGTAGTGTAGCAGTCTAAGTATGTTCATCTTTTGTATCTTAATTAACTATCTCGAGACCGTTCCAATTTATCTTGTGACCCCTTAGGGGTCCTGACCCCCAGGTTGGAAGCCACTTCATATCCAATATGTCCCATAGCCTATACATTTATAAATCAGATTAACACAATTAATTATTTCCATGCAAGCTGCCTCATTACTCAGCCCTACCGTTTACTTCTTCTTTTATTTGTTATGTACAGACAGTATTTCAGTGTAAGAAGATGCTAAGCTTGTGACCACACACTGCTTGATTTTCTCATGCATATTTATATTATGCATGTCCTGCTTGCTCTGACACCTTCCATACATTAAAAATGCCTGTCATAATTTACAGTAGGCGTGGGCGTGTGAGACGTCACACACGTTGTGTTGTGTGAATGTACGTGTGCTTCATCTCTGCAGCAGCTTACTTTTGAGTTATTGTGCCATGTCTTTGTTGCTCATGCACTCTCTGAATTTCTATGCGGCATAAACTTTCCATACATCAAATCATGCGGACGAAGGAGTTTTTCGTTTGCTCATTAATACTTGAGATGCCTCTTGAGTCTTCAAGTTGTTAATTTTATTTACATGCATTTAAATGCATCTGCTGCATTTGTATGGCATGGATTAAAAAATATAAAATTGCAAAATGCTTAGCATAGATAAGAGGTGACATAAAGTCACTCGTTAGTTGAAGTTATACAATTCTAATAAGATTCTTGTTGGTGTACAGTATTTGTTTTGTGATATTAAATACATCTGCAGACCTGCACATATTCATTAAAATGTGGATTCTATATTATGTCCATTTCTTTACAGTAATAAGACATTTCTACTCACACTGTAGAGGATCTTAAAACACCGGAGGAGGTTACTGAAAGTCTAAAACTGCAGGTATGTTGCGGACATTAAAAAGTTATACACATTTTATATGATAGTTATCCATTTATCCGGGCTTTCATAAACAACGTTTTTTTCTTCTTCAGATAATTCATTGCATTGATTAGTTTTCTTAATCTGATACATTTAGGATAGTTTTAAAATATGAACTGGGGTGATTACCTGATGATATGTGATTTATGTCTGTAGCTGTTTGAGCTGTGGAGAGTTCCTTACACGTTCCTCTAACAGACCTAGTGCTATTATCCTCTCAGGGCTTATTGAGCCTCTGTACAGTATGAGCTCACATGACTCTGAAAATCACAGGTTACATCTTTAACAAAACAATCTCTTCAACAAATGTTTACAAAATACCCCTAAATGATGTATCATACCAGAGGACACTTCCTGCTCCAAATCAAATACAACATGGGGGTGAATGCCGAACAGAAAGAAGGATATAATCTGATCTGATTAAGACTTGAGTGAATTCCTCCATTTATGTCCACAGTAGCTGATCATAGTGTAAACACTACGTACACTTACATGCACTCTAATGTTAGGTGAATTTGACCCATTGTGCAGGGCCACAGTTACCACTGATGACACAAGGTCATCCTAATACTTCTGTGCATTTTGAAGAGAGTATACCTTCTATGATTGCACTCATATTGCTCAGGGTGGAGTTTAGGCTGATTCTGATCTTATTGATCTTATTGCTGATTTGACTTATTACCTACAAATGTGGCTAATGCAACTTTACCACTGGACAAAAAACCCACATGTGAATTTTGTCTTTAGTGCTAAAGGTTGCAATCTGCAAAGGACTGCAGTAGTCCCTGCTCGAGGCTGTTGGAGAGTGTTGAAGTTCTTAAGAAGACAGGAACAACATGCAACTGCGATTCTTTTCTTATTTGGACGGCTCTGAGTTTGAAAGAGAGACTGAATAAGTAACAGATATAAAAAAAGAAGCAACATCTGTAACATTTTCACAGGCCTCCATGCTGCTTTCTACTGTTCACTAACTCTGCTTTCTGGTGCATTTGTGACGTCAACGTGACGAACCAGAAAAAAACAGAAAGGTGTACTCGCAATGGGAAAGGTTTCTACACGATATGTTTTGTCAGGTTTCCCATTTGCATATGTGAGTTAATTTTACTGGAAAAGAAAGAGGGAAAAACTGAGATTTCAATTTTGCCACCCACCTAAATGACAGAAACTATAACTGAACAGTTAAATGAATAAATACTTACCAGAGTTTGGTTGGGTGGGTGTGATTCTGCCGTGGGAATTTAAACTCATGACCTCAGTATTTCTAGAATCCTAGATACATTGCCGTCTTGTCATAAAATAAAGGAGTACATGTTTGGCAAAACTTCCAATCAATAATATTTAAGATGACATACAGTACTACAAAGCAGATAAATAGAGGAAACACACCTTCTAATCTCAAGTTGTTTCATGAAGGGCAGAGGCAGAAGCACACACACGAGCCACACACAGAACTACCTGGCTGATTTAGTGCCTTCAGCGACTTCAGGTTGAGGGCAGCTCTGGCAGTCCAAGCCAATGGAATCCCTTGGTAAAGAGGATGCTAATCGTAGCTTCTTGTGCCTGAGCATGTCTTCCTGGGCCAAATGAGATTAGAGGGAGTGGGATATGGCGAAGCGACGTGCGTGGGGTTCTGGAGGTGAAAGGTAAAGGCACTTATCAGGAGGGTTCCCCTCGGGGTCCTCGACGGCTGACTCAATCAAAACCCTGCACGCACTTCTCACTGGATTAGACTAATCAGGAAGGAGCAGGGGATGTATAGACCACTTATCTGAATAAAAACATTGGGCTCTCTTTCCCTTTGAAAAGACCCTACAGAAATGTTTGTTAATTTTATTTATTACAGGATGCTTGTCGATGTGGCAATCTTCCATGGGATCATTAAAAAGGGCTCTTCCACTCACTGAAGGCACGCACTGTTTACATGCTACAAAGATAGAGGAGCCTTTGATGTTCCAAATTCTCCCCCCCCCCCCTTCACTCATTGTCATTATTATTTATATATTTACTTAGATTTTTTTTCTTAATTTATTTTCACCATTTGTGTTTCTCATGCCATAACCGATCAGACTGATGGAAGGTAGTCAAAATAACAAAGACCCTGAAAGGTATATGAATATTTATTACCGGGACGACTTCAGAGCCAGACAGGCCGTTAGCAGTCAAAGGAATAGTGAGAAGATAACAGCAATTTTCACACTTATGATTACCTTCAAATTAATCTCCATTTCTTGAAGGGATGTGGGATAGTTGACTAGCATATCTTTCATTTCTCGATTAAAAAATGTTATTTAAGCCAAGTTTCAGCTACTTGCTTGACAAAATAATCCAAAAACAATTGTAGATTTTAAAGGAAGCACACGTAGAAAAAGGCAAACATACTGGACAAAATGATCAGGCTAGTGAAAGAAAACAGCCAAAACTATTCCAGAAGTGAGACCTTTTAATGTATCAGTTATGACTCTGTAGTTTATCATGTGTTATTATTATTATATGTAGCTTCTCACTAGATGCCAAACGTCTGTATTTTAAAGCGAGACTATGTCATCTTTGAAAGAAGAAATAACACATCCCTCGTTTTAAAAGTTGAACGTTGAATTAATGAGGAATAAAACCCACCCTCGCTCAATTCACTACACTAATTGGTCCGGTATGACCAGTTGCTAATGTTAGCTAACGGCGGCTAATGTTAGCAAACCTTAGAGAGATACTTCTGTGTAGCATTACTGAGTCACTACACAGACTGTATGACTCTTCTGTACTTGTCTTACTGTTACACTATATACACATTCACACACATAGTGTAACAGTATACAACATACTAATACTATACTAATACTATAATTACTTATACTTATAATACTAATAATATATTGTATACTAATACAATATATAATTTACACACAACTAATAAATGGAGCAACCCTCATCTTCACTGATCATGTGGCTAAGTGTGTCAGTTGAATACAAGTTGACATGACCTCATGAAACCAAAAGAACGGCCTTGGTTTATTATCCCATTGATTGTTTTCAAATTCCTAAATATATTGGAAAATAATTCATTTGCATGCAATTTAGATAATTTTCAGGAAACCTTGTATGTGAGCAGTATGGTAATCTATCAGTTCACTGTATTGATTTACCTTGGCTGGGAAACAAGAGTCTGAAGGAGAGGTGCCCCCTCTACTCTCCATCCAGTCTACAGAAACACAAAATGATGTGCACTGTAAAACATCGTTATCGCCACAAAGCAGTACAGTGTTGATTATGCCAACTAATTATGGCAGCAAATACTTGAGGAAGCGCAGAGCAGCAGATGAATAAGATATCAGTCTTGTAGAGAGGCTTGATTTGCCGTATTGTTGAATAATGTAACATTCAGGTGCCTCCCAGTACCTGACATGATAGTGAGCTTCATACAAGATGCTTGAGTAATTTCACATTGTTTTCAATTGTTACATCATATCACGTGCTATGTTAAATATGAATTTATGCACTCTGTACTGTGCAGTTCCTCCAGCTGTCAGTGAATGCAGTAATACTTTAGTCTTGTAGCCACTACATGACTCCACAGAATATTCATATTTCTCTCTCGCTTCTAATTTAGTTTAGTCAGGTAAGATTTTTAGATTCAACCTCAGTAAATACTCTATTTATTATAGTATTAGATAACCAAAAATGCTAGTACTAGTAAAAGTACTAGTTTTGAAATGATATTTTTAATTCTTGAAAATGTTGCTGGTAATAGCAAACATGTTCCCCTTTTAAATAAAGCAGACCTCATCTGGCCCGATTGTTGACAAATCCAGCATGTCACTTGCATTGGCGAGATACATAATTGCAGCATGTTCTGTCAAAATGAGATCAGCAGTGACATAGATATGGAGTGTGACAAATGGATGAGCAAAAATATGCAGAGAACATGCCTGCCATGCATTTGAAAAATCAGTGTAAATATACTGTGAATGAATGCAAACCAACAAGCAAGCAAACAAAGATCAAAAAGCTATTAAATGTACTTTCTTGTTATCTGTGGCAGCTGTCACAGCACTTTCCAGAAACAGTATTCTGCAGAAGAAGGAGCACTTTCCCCCCAAAAGGGGCTTTGTACTCTCATTCCTCCGTCCCCTTGTTTTGGAGTCGACCTCAGTTTGAAGTGGCCCTCAAACAACAAGGCTTCAAGGGACAGAGGTAAAATAACCGTTATATACCGGATGGAAACCAGCTAGAAAGACATATGCTTTCTTCTTCATGTTGTTTAAAGGCAAATCACAGCCGACTGGTGTCATTTCTAAAAGCTAGTAGCTAATGTTACGTATTTCAAGGTTTGGTTCCAACGCACAGTGGCACATTGAAGTTCAATCGCATGTACTCGCAAAAGATAGTTGGTAATGTAGAGACTACTCGTAGGGTTAATTACGTTTTCTTAACCCGTCATCTGATAATAATCGTTAGGCACAGAAACCATGCACACTGAGACCTCCGCGCTTTATTATTCTATTCATCGCTAAAATACGTAATACGAGACAAAACTGAATTACATGGGTTCAATGGACAGCACTCGTCTCAAACAGGGCTAATTAATGTTCGACAAGAAGCAAGAAGCTATCGTTTAGCTGCCTAGAACACAGTCACTGGCTAATTTTTCGTACATCCTTTGTTTTGCGATCAGTAACTACAATCCCGATTCCAAGCTGTCTTTAGATTTCGCACCTCTGTAGACTATTCTTTTCTTTAGTTTGTCGCAAAGTGCTGGGAGACCAAGTAAATGAGCTGATCAGGTGACATTTTGGATGGTGCTGTTTGCATGTGCACTGGCTCTGAGTGCTCAAAGAACTCTTTAAAGGTTTTTGACGGATTCGCAAAATGCAGAAAATCAAACCGGTTCCGAAAACTTTAATGGCGGACGAAAGTTTCGGAGTTGGTGTGTATACGGGATTGACACAACGTGAGGTCATACTTGTATTTAAACGTGCAACAATTTTGGACTAAAGGTTTGGACTAGGTTAAATAAAAGTGGATGTTGAAACACTGGCCTAATAATAAAGAATAGCCTCCACCATTTTGGACTAGACCATTTCTCTGTCAAGGCCGTTTGGAATTGGTCAATGGCACAAACCTTCACAACTAAATTCACCAAATTTCAACTTGACACAAAGGATTCGCAGGGATTTACTTGACCCCAACAAATCCACTGATAAGAATATAATTGAGATGAATGGATGTTAGGCCATGCCTTAAAGGTGTACTGTCAGCTCAACACCGTTATATAGGGCAAAGAAATGTAATCTAAATCTATTGATCTTGTTTTTGTTTAGTTTTGTCAGATAGTCACTTTGGTCTAATGGTCTTATTTTTTATTCCATGCTTTTATCAATGGCTTAACGTGACTAAAGTAGCACTATGGCCAGTTCTACTATACCTGGATTGCAGTAGCAAGCCAATTGATTCATTCTTAAGTAGGCCGAAATAAATATCAATATTTTTCAAATGATGTTTACACGCATAAAACATTCACTTTCTTTGCCTTATTCTGAAAAAAACAAACATTCCTAATACGCTGTTTGTATGGCTAATGAAAGTGAATATTCCACGTACGCCCCCATGACATGCACATTTTAGGGCTACGCCCTTTAGATAACTTAAACTTCACTCCTTTTCCAACTGTAGTCATGTTGCTCCCGAGGTGTACCCTCGTCGTCATTATTCTTCAAGTTTTGCAGTAAAACCGTAATATCGTCATATCACACGTCTTGATCGGCAAATGCTACATTTGAAATAAGGCCTGATTCAGAATATCCAAACGCAATATGCTGATTATATGACCCGAATCAAATTCTAAATATTGTCATGTTTTAAATAACAGTGGAATATAAGTGTGCATGAAAACACATCACAAGCATTGAGTCTGAACTGCTCCGCTTGAACTTGGAGTGACTCGGGCTTCAGGGGTCGGGGATGAGCAACTTGCAGGGGCCACCATGAGAATGTAATGAATGAAAAAAAAACTTAAGATTCTATGTGCATAAAGCTGAGGCTCAAACTTCCTCTTTGAAATGAAATAGGCCAAATAATCTGAATTCACAGCCAGGTTAGATACAACATTTCAAGTTCATGGCAAAAGTTCATCCTGTGGTCCTCTGATATTTTACACACATTAGAAATTCTGATAATTGAGAATATGAAGCTTTGAAGATATTAATTATTTTAATTTCCTGCTTTGCGCTAAGACATTTTAAATATACAGTCGGGTTGTAACTCTTCAACCCAGCCCAAAGTGTTGGTGACTTTTGAAGAGGCTGCAGTGGCCACCGCAGCACACCATCGTATTATACGGGCCTCTTTTGTCTCTCTGGAAAATGTCAAGGCGTAATTGATATATTTCTCACTGTGCCCTTTATCTTCGTGCCATGTTTCAGGTTCTATGATCTGGGTTCACGCTGACCTTTACCAGTGCACTCTTTTCTCTCGCTTTTTTTGGTGCCTCACTGAAAATAGCTCAATAGGATTTCAATGGGGTGTCTTTCATTTGAGACAATCTTCTCTTCCTTTTCCTATCCCTTTGACGGTGGCTATTTATTTTGAGATACAACTTTTCAGCAGTTGTTTGATCTGAGATTTACTCCGGATGCTTTGTCCACCGAGGTCTGAGAAAAGAATCTTCCTGTTTTCTCAGCAGTGATAGAGGAGATGTGCTGATGCTACTGGCCTTGGCTGTGCAATGTTGTATTATCACTCGAAACACAGCGGAAATGGTCTTTTCAATAGGTAATGGACCAGCTCTCTGTAAAACTGGCACTATTAAAAAGTAACGATGCAAAACGCACAGGAAAAGTCCAGAAATGATGTTTACTTCTGGATGGCAATTCATTTTTTACTATTTTGTTTTTCCTGCTGTGTTCACGTTGATATGTTTTTTAATTAGTCTTTTTCTCTGCCTTTACAACCATCTGGCCAAGGACTAGACAGTGAGACTATATGTATTCCATGTGCTGAACACATTGTCAGCCAGGTTAATAGAGGTACACAGAAACAGTTTTGGAAATACTCAATTAAACACCACACTTACCTTTCCACAACTCAACACATCTTTTCTGTGGTTCAAACAAAACTACAAACTGCCGGAGAGTGTGGCGCCATGCATAACTGTATGTTACCTAAAAATGATTGGATCTTAATTATGTATGAGCCAAATGTTACCAGGATAGATGGACATTGTAGTCTCATATTCATCTGATGTGTATTAGTGGTTAAGAGTTGCAACATGCCATAAATCCAGTTTGGCTGGGCACAAAGCATTATAGCATGTCCGTGTCCCCAAAAGTCAACTGTTTATTTATTTACTGTGACTAATTACCTTATGTATGTAACTTCATTTACGTAA
Source organism: Cottoperca gobio (assembly GCF_900634415.1). Lineage (NCBI taxonomy): Eukaryota > Metazoa > Chordata > Actinopteri > Perciformes > Bovichtidae > Cottoperca > Cottoperca gobio. The sequence goes on along the minus strand of NC_041358.1, from coordinate 4,826,849 downwards.
CAAATATAAGTCGTTTTATTGGAATTTACAACATTAACCACGTGTTTAAAACTGCGTGCGTCTGCATTTGACGAGTTGGGAACGGGGCCGTTAAAGGACATGAAAAAAGCTTAACATGCATGACACACGAAATGTCCTTATAAGTGGTGTATATGCGCCTGCCCATGAGATCATGTTGGGGGGAACAGACCATGTATTTGTCAGGATGTGTTAGGCCGTTATAAAGGCTCTTGAGACAGTGTCTTTTTTAAAGCTTTTTCTTTAACCGATGAGAATGTGCATGTACTTGATGGAGACTCCTCATCTCTTTCCTTGGCCAGCCACTACTATCTTCATCCCTCTCAGTAACAGCATAGTACAGGTAAGCTCCCAGTTGTTGCCGGTCCAGATGCTCGTGCCACTAGCAAACAGCGATGCAGAATGCTCACTTGCTCCTTGTCCTCTCCTCTTCCTCTCTGTCCTTATCTCTTGGTCATCCACACAGACTTTAGCCACCCTGGATTCCCTCTACTGCAGCATTTCTTCTGCACCGGTGACCTTTAGCTCAGGTCATCAGAAATTCCTTATTCAGACGGCCGATGCGGAGCTTCAGCTCGCTCTTCTGTTTGTGGGGGGAAAATCCAGGTTGTGGCTGATATGCCAGTAAGTCTACAATATCATTCAATAGGCTTATATAAGATAAAATAATGTGCTGTTGAGGCATAAAGACATGCTGCATAAGAACATGGTCTGTTCTTAGACCTTGAATATGTTGCAAATATTCACGTATTTTATGGCTTTTTTTCAATTTCTTAGCTTTAGATGAATCCCACTAATGGCTTTTTATACAATGTCAACTTTGTCTGTTACACAATGAATTCTACTTCTCAAGAGTCAAGATAAATCTAAGAGATCACAAGGTGATTACCAGGATATAAAAGTAAAGAAGAAAATATTATTTGTTGAGCATATTTCTGCTCAACAAAAATGTGCTTATTTTTCAGAATGTCTTCTAATCTTCAGCTTTTACTTGTGAACTTCTGTGAACGTCATCACTTAAAAGTCTTTAAAAAGAAATCTGCTCAAACTATAGTTGGGGATCACAAGTTGGTATAGCTTTGTTTTGAAGGCTCTGAGGTCAGAAAGGTCGGGAACCACTGAGCCAACACTCAACACTTATATACTGTATGTTTCAACACTATGATAAACAGTAAACATATGTACGTCCATATTGCGTGACTTGAAATTGCAAATGCAATTATCGGCTTTAAATTTAATTACAATAACTTTATTTATTGACCTGCATTGTTTTTAGCTGATATCATAAAATGCTGACGTTTTGAGAACAAAAAAATTAGAAATTATTTTATGGAGGGACGGCTAACTGACTGGACACGTGGAACAGCAGAGCAGAACTGTCACTCAGGACTTCCAACCCTTAGATGACAATGATTCAGTAAATAGACCATACACCGTGAATACGATTGTTTTCTCAACTTTGAGTCTTAACTTTTAAGTCTACATGGAGAAGACGTCCTCAGTGCTCAGAACAAATGGAAATCTAAACAGCTACACTTACATAACAATCTCGGCACTCAGCGGCTAGCGGTCCTCTGGGGGCAGTGGACAATATTTCTGGTGTATCCAGCGGATGTCTGGATAATCGATATCTGACTTCCTCTTCTGTGAGCTGGTCATTGTTTGCAGTTTGATTTGCAACTTGAGACGTGAAATGTCGAGACGTGGTTGAGCGACAACATCTATGACCTGATTGTTTTACAAAGCTAATTTAAAGCTAATTTAAAGCTAAATTAAAGCTAAATTGTCATCAGATGATCCGACGTTGCATTTCGGCCAATGCATTCCGCCTCTTTTGCTCTCCACATGGACTGTTCACCTGCATGCAACCAAAGTCCGCTCAAACGTCATTGGTTAATATTACTCAGACTACAAATGAAAACCAGAATCTTTCCGATACCAAATTCTTGTCCCATTGCCAACAGATTCCTTCATTCATATGCAGATATCTGTTTATAGCGATTACTTCATGATAACTGAGCCAACTCCATCTGCCAATGAAGATTATGTGTGATGATCGAAAGCTCCAGAACAGCTTCCAAATGGACCTGAAGTGAGTTTGTTTGGGCAAAGATATTCTCATTTACCACGGGCCAGATTTGTGGTAAGTAATGAAAATACAAAAGAAATTAGTGTTGATTTATTGACTTTCTTTCTTAATGTTCATACTCACATAACATCACGACTGGTCCACTATTGGCTTTATATACAATGCCAACTTTGTCTTTTTAAAAACACAATGAATTATGTTTATAATTGTTGTGCCTACTTGTTTATGTCAGACACAAACATACTGACCATATATTTTGGTTAACATACAGAAGTTTCAAAGCCAATGTATATTGTGTATTTAAAGTATTGGTATTTGTTTGTATATTGATTTCCCAGCAGCAAAAATGCATATTGGCTCAATGAAATTAGATTCAGTGAGGAAATCTGACAGATTCTTGTTCTGAGGCATGTGCAGCTGTTGTCATATCCACAAGGACTCATTGTGTAGTTGAATTTGTAATCCCTTTTGAAATGCAAAAATATGCTTTATATATGATTTGGTTGAATGCATCCAATTATGGCCTTTAATTTCTAAATGATTTGCTCTTGAAACATATTCCAGGCAACTGTTCCTCACTAAAATTATTGTTCTCTTTAATCTTGCACAGAGTAAGGAATGAAGGGAAAACTACACGGACAAAAATGGGCTTTCATAACTTAAGTGAAAATCACCCAACCTCACACAAGTGTGAGGCTGATGGCCTTGCAGTAGTGTGTCATTAGCATTCATTATAGTCCTATAAGCCAGAGTAATTACAGGCCCAAGTGCAGGGAGGAATAGCAGTTTACACTGCTAGTAATTTGATTTGCATCTACGCTAATAACTTCTTTTGTGTGTGTTTATGTGCCGTGTCAGAACACAAGTGCCATTTGGCTGCAGGCTGTATGAGGCAAAGAAAAAAAGCCTTTTAAATTCTAAGATTGAGTTGCCTTTGCTTTCAGCACTCGAAGCTCTCAATCTGCTAAAGCATTCAGATTAGCGTGATCACAGAACAAGTGATACTGCATTTTTCTGAAAGTCGTTTTGATGGGTTTTGAAGGAAATGTGGGGCAGTAAAGGAACAGGACGGTATCCCAGTTGCACAGTTACTCATGGTTTATGACCTGTTTAGATTATTTGATTATCTCCATATAAAAGCGTAACCCCGCACAGGAACTTTCTTCACAAAGGGTTAGGGTTTTCTTTGTCTCACAACTGCTTCTGTTGAAGGTCAATAAAGCAAACACCAATGTTGCCACAAGTTGCTTGTATCCTGTTCTGCAAGTGCACCAGTGGGCCCTGAGGGAACTAATACCTGTGGTGTCTGGGCAGTGTCTTCAAAAGAGCCAGGCTCTCTCTTCTGATGACCGACTGAGAATAGAGAAGCATTCCCCAAAGCTGATGAGGTCACAGGGTTAAGACTATGCTTTTGTTGCCGGACAATGACATCCTATTTACCTGGCGGGGTCCTGCTTTCTTCTTCATGCAACTGTGACCTCGGTGTGAAAACCAGACCTTTGTCTCCTTGACAAATAGAGGCTCAACGTCCAGATTGGCTTGGTTACACCTCAGTGTCCCCTAGCTGCCAGGCCTGCAGGCCCCTTATGTGGTCACAATGTTAGCCTCTGCTAAAGATATAACTTTTTAAATAAGGTTTACAGGTTCTTGCAGTGTACCCTGAAACCCATGTATACATGTATGTGTTGGACCCAACTCTTGAGTCTGGAGGAATGTCTCGTACTGATTTTAAAGCTGCTATAATCAGTATTTCTATATCATCAATTGGTCATTTGAGTATGTGTAATGTAAGAAATGTCACTCTTACTGATATACCCACACAGAATTAACACCCCACTGCAGTTTCACTAAGCATTACGGAGCTAGCATCCTTGAAGTTTCTGTTTTGGTTTTACAGCCTGTAGCCTTTGGTTCAGTCTCATGGCTCTCATCAGTGTCGTTTTCCAGAAGGGAGCTGATTTGAGCTTTTTTAGAAAAATCCACTTGACGCTACCTGCCCAACACTAAACGTTAGCGACTAGCAGGTGAACATAGTGAAGCACTTAGCTGCTAAAGAACCAAGTATTGGGTGAAGACCAAAAACAGCTAAAATTAGAGTGAATATTGGACTTAAGTTGACCAGATCAACTTTAATAGGTGAGAGTATGTCAACAAAAATGTATGAACCCTATATTTAACGTTGTGAAACGGTCACACAGTGGCAGTTTTAATCGCATTAAACACGTAACCATGCCATTAAACCTTGTAAAGCAGTTTTAAAAATGTTGTGAAACAAAACTACTTGGACAGTCAACAAAACTTCTGGGTTTAGGAAAAGATCATGATTTGGGTTCAAATTACTATGTTTGTTATGAACTTAAGTACCTGGCGTAGTTACTACATTACATACGTGACGTAGTACGTGACATGGTTACGTACTAATAGAGTTACGTAGGTTTACGTACATAATAAAGTAATAACGTTAAATACTATCAATAACTCAACCTTTGTGGGTTTGTTTATAATATTACACCTGATCCTCCGCCACACTGACTGTTAGCATGTGGCTCGTAGTAGTTTGCGGAACAATTATGTCAGAAGTGTGTATTTGGATATCCGTTGCCAAAAAACTTTGCATTTCTAAAGGATGTTGTTAATCTCTGATTTATTAATTTCTCCCCTGTCTTTCCCCTTTAGATCTAACAATGAGGTTTCACACGGAAATATGTCACATTACAGAAGCTGAAGTCGCTCTAACTGCCGTTTCACTGGGACTTTAAGAGTGTCATCACACCTACTTCTTCATTGTGCTCACTTCTTTTGGCAGCTCCTCAAATCATTCCAAGACAGACTCATTATTTCCTATCCCAAATGAGCTCTTTCATAAAGCTTTCAATTATTTTCCTGATTAAACTCCTGAGAAATATATTTGAGCAATACTGGCTTGTTTACCAGCTGGTGGTGATAGAATCTCATGGCACTGTCCCAACTGCTTTTTTATTAAGAGGAAGCCAGGGGTGCTAGGTGCCAGTGCAATTGCCGGTAAGTCAGTAAAGAGTCTTAACTTGTTAAATGGGGCGATGTCATGACCATCAATTCAGCCACCCACTTTTGCCTTTATGCTTTGCTAATGTATTGGCACTGTCAATGCTGGGATAGAAGTTAATGCAGAGGTGGAAGACAGCCACCTCCTGTCGAAGCAAAGCTGTTCACTCTCAAACTGAGGAGTTCTAGGCTTTGACAGCTTTTTAAAGAGCACATTTTACTTTCTGTTGTTTTCTGGTCGTCTAGAATACATTTTGATTGTATATCTTAATACAGTTTGAAGTTTAAACCAAGAGCTGTGCTGGTTTCTAACCCTGGATGGTCATCCGAGGATGTCAGTTATGAAAGCCACCTGATAGCTAGCCCCCCGGAGCCCTTCCTCTTCCGTTTACTCGCTCTCCTAATCCGCCGCTAATGGTTAGCAATGGAGGCCCAAGAGGAAGATTCAACCGTTGGTGTGTGGAAATCCCTGCTGGAGTGGGAGTGTTGCGCTTGAGGAAGTACTCAGCGAAGCGCGCCAGAGACAGCGGCGGGACCCCTCATGCCATGTGCACCAAAATGCTCAAGGTGACCCGGCAACACAAATGTACTAACCACACACTCACATACACACTCGTGCGGACGGAGATGCCGAGACACAAAGAGACACACTTTGATTGTGATCACTGGCAAAAGCTGTGCTGTAATGAAGGGATCTTCCTTTCTGAAAATGTCCCAAATCTGTCACATTGTTGGAGATGAATTTGATTTGTTGCGCCCTCTCAGTTGTTGTAGCAGTTATGAGTTCCTGTGTATTCTTAAATGAGGATATCTGGGACAAGAATAAACTTTTAGGTGAGACTTGACAATCAGACAGGCAGGACCCAGACGCCACCAGAAACAAAAGGCCTGAAAGAAGTGTTCAGTATCAAACCAACTGCAAACTGCCCGAGGCGTTTAAAGCAATTGTAGGGAAGCGTTGGCAAAGATGTGATATAGCATGATAGTACATAAACTGCTAATTAAATGTTGCAGGGTTGCAGCCGTGTAATTTCCTTCATCAGCTGATAAGAGACTTAAAGGTTTGTTCTCACCGGCTTCCTTGCAGTGCTTTGGCCTCAGCTTTGTTAGCCTTTGATGGATGTCATTATTTCACAGGGTAACTTTTCATACAGAATTATTGTCACACTCCAACACAGTGTGTGTAAGGAACCCGGAAGAGGCCATGTTGTTGCACCTCATTGTCTTAGCCTCGGGACCCATGGTCACGTTTAGATGCCATTTGTTAGCGTCCGCGTAAGTGTTGGAGGTCTGAACTTTGACCCCGCTTATGTCTGAGTGGGATGCTGATGTCAGTGTTGAACAAAGGCAGGGTGACAGGACAAACTGATATGGTGTTGTAGAGGACGTTGACACAGGCCTTTGAGCTAATGCTTGGCCAGCAGTGCTGTCAACGCCGCACAACATGAGCCTGAAGCTGTCTTTTAAGTCAACCCCTGATTCCCATTTTAATTTGAACTGCTTGGGATGAACATTTCAAACAAAGCTGTTGTTCAATCGTGCGTTATTTCCCTACATAATAAACTCTCTCTTTCAGCTGAGTGCCACATGAAGTAATGTTGGAAATGTGCCAGTTTTAAACATTTGTGTGTGTGCGTGTGTGTATGGGGGAGAGTAGTTGATTTGCAATGCATAAACTTATGTGAGCTTAACTTAGACGTGTGCGCTCACAAAAATACCAATTTAGGATTTTATTCTTCTACAGCAAAGCATGCTTCACACTGTCCTCCTTAGACCAAACTGAATGTCAGAATGGGGGGAAGAGAGAGGTGCTAATCTCAATGAAGAGAAGGGTAAAGAGAAGATTGATATTAATATCAAATCAGGGCATGTGTGGGAGAGGCAGCGTAGCGCGAAATGCTCAATCTAAACCACAGGGACGTCTGTCGAGGAAGCACTAAATGTCGACTGACCTCCTTAACCCATCCACCAGGATCCTTTTTGCTGTAATAAATAATGGAGGATTGGTTGGGTCAAGCAAAGCACCACTAGGTGCCCTCTCCTCCCACGTGGAGGGTCCGTTTGCTGATCACCCCTGAAGACACAATGCACAATGTGTCCCAGAAGCCTCAATCAATTATTGATGCTTGGTGAGAGAGGAGCCAAGACAATCTCTTAACTTCTAACTTCCTGGTGATATGAAAGTGAGATTGAATGGTCCTCGAGTACACGGCACACCTTCCAGGTTAATTGTGGTTAAGCATCATTTGTGTGTACGCAGTATGATTGCTGCCCGGCACAGCTGAGATGAGGCTGACCCCGAAATGGGTGCTTTGAAATTGGTTCTGAGCACAGATTTTGTCTGGAGTCCTATTAAATTGTGAATTTATTTGAGCTCAATCTAGCAAGTGTGCAAGCTTGCGCTAAAATATTTCAGCTACTTGCTGCTCCTCTTTTTTTGCCTGCTCTCTCTGCTCTCTCAAGCCACCGTACTTCATTCCAGAAACCAGCCGCAGCCCGATACAGACACTGAACAAACATGTACAGATCAAAAACAACTCCCATGTCTCACATTTCAGCCTAAATGCATGTAGTGTCCTAAACGGAGATTATCTGCGCTGCTGATCTTGATTGTCTTCCCCTTTTCGCTCCCAGGTGGCAGAGCGAGGTCCACATGTTTGCACAGGCACAGCAGCAGTCCCTTGGGGGCAATGCTACTGCAGCTAAACTCTCTGATGCTTCTGATCGCACATCACTCTGTGTGTGTGTGTGTGTGTGTTTATCTAGCTATGCATACAACACACGGACACATACACACACCGAAGGTAGTACAGTTGATAGACTATATCGCACCCTATTACGCCACAAAAAGATTGAGATAGCACCTGGTTTGTACGATGCTAATCTCCTTTGTGGAAACATAGTTTTTACCTGAAACTCGCAAGATAATCAAACACGAGATTTCTTAATCTGGCTGTTAGATATAATAGATATAATATTATGATAAAGTAATGAACAATACAATTGCATTAGTGGCTTTGTGCTGTGAAAGCTGACTGATTTGCCATCACTTGGATCCATGACAGTTGTTTATTGATGCCTTGGGGCCAGACGACAAAATGATGAATAGAGAGGAAGTAATCAGAAGCACTCTTGAGATGCACCACAGATACGCTCTCTCCACAGGGTCTGCCATGGTGCCATATAACAATTACACTGCCAGATGATTTTATTAATAGTATTATTCCCATTAAAATGTATCCTGTCACGAAAAGAAATTCCCGCTTTTATCAAATCCAAAATCAAAAAATGGTGCACTACACTGAAAACAATGTAGAAAATAACTATTTGTGCTATTTCCTATTTTCCATCATTTATCTTGAGGTCTCATGCAGTTGTGGTTTATGTGGGGATATTGGTGCCCAAGGTTAAACACATTATGTCTGCGTTCAGCCAGCAGTTTGCTCAGCTTTACACAATTAAAGAGAATTAAAGTCTGTTTTTTTTCTTTCCCAAACATAATTACAGGGTATGGAATGAGTCATAGCGGAGTGTTAGAGACTCAACAATGGTGGAGGAAAAACTTGTTCATCCGATTGTGACTGCCAGAACATTGCCCCGTGGAGACAGGAGGGGAAACAACACACACACATGCAGAAAAAAATAAATCCAAATTCATCTCCTTATTCTTTCATTCTTGCATTCTTTTATTTGAATACAGATGTATTCACTCCTGTGTCAGTCACTCTTTTAAAAAATGCTCTTCCTGACTTTTTTACAGTAAAGCTGTATTTACTGTTCGGGGGGGGGGGCCGGGGGAGTGCTGAATGCCAAAGATTTCGTCTTATTGTGACAAATTTCCTGCTGTTCGGAGACAGTGGCAGCAAAAACTTTCTACCCCCCACCCCCTTCTAACTCCTTCTTTTCGGGTAAATAGAAACACAAGGACACAAAGCGTGAGGGGGGGTGGGGGGTTCTCGCCCTCTGGGAGGATTTGCCCATGAAAATATTTTGCAATCAGGAATGAATCAAATAGATAATAAGTGTTTAAGAATCTGTGAACCCCATGGAGCGTGTTCCCTTCCCCTTTTTATCTGATGCAACTATCGGCTGTCTTGTCTTTATCAGTTTACAGTATGGGATGCCACACAGCAGCAGCAGCAAGAGCACATGTTGGAGGGAAAATGCTTGGCTGCAGTGCCCTCTTGTGGCAGCTGGTGGCATTAGTGTTGTATAAACTTGGGAGAAGTCCTCAAAAGAGAGTGTAGTCATGCCTTAAATTGTGTTCAACCAGAATAAAATATGTTAGTACCTCTGCCAACGAGGTTATGTTTTCAGTTCGGTTTGTTGATTTGTTTGTCTGTTTTTTCAGCAGGATTATGGAGAAACTACAGGCCCGATCTTCATGAAACTTGGTGAAATGGTGTAGCATTGGCCGATCACGAACCCATTCAAATTTGGAGCCGATCCGAGTCACTGGGTGGATACAAGCATTGTTTTTCACTTATGGAAACCGCCTTGGCTGAAGTCTGCGCTCTCTAAGAGGTATATCTACAAGACACAGAAACATATATCTAAAAAGTAATTCTCTATTGGAATATATTTACAAAGAGTCATCATGATGCTAGCATGGGAAGAAGCTGCAGAACTACGGGTGTCCTGGTCAAGTTTAAAGTGTTGAAGTCTCTCAGAGCCAAAGCCTCGCGCCTTGTTTGGCTTCTTTTGTCCACCGCCTGCCCAAATGAGCCTCCTCTCCCTGCTATGGGGATGAGAGGACAGGAGATAGGATTATGCGATGACTTGTGTTCGCCCGATGATGAACAAGCCCTCGTTAGTGAGCACTTTAATGTGCGGACAGATAGCGCGCTCATTAGCTCTAGTAATGACCACTTCACAGTGTATTGCTGCTCTAATTGCATGTTTTGTTCTCTCCGAGGCTCCGGCACTGCAGAGTGGGAAGACATCTCTCTCCTTCCCTTCCAAGAAATGAGCTGCTATCGCTCTCTAACTTCCTGTCTTTTCTCTTCCACCGCCTCAGCCATCTATCACAGTTTGAGGACGCAGCATATTTGTGGTCACCGTTCTGTCGGAATGAGGCATGGCAGATTAGAAGCTACCAAAACCATGTCGGCTAAATGGAACAGATGAGGCTGGATGAAAACTCCAGTATTGTCCCTGTAGCTAGGGTAACAGAGGTTCCAATTCAATTGTACCTCTGAGGATTAATTCAGTTATGCGGCAGTAATAATTTTTGAAGATATTGAACGATAGGATGGAGAACTGGAATTATGAAAAACTTAAGATCTCACCTTTTGATGGAGAGAGAAAAAAATACGAGTAGCTCCCAGCATCAAAAGCCCTAATCACATCATATTTTCTGAACATAAAAGGCTTCCTCCTTTCCACATTTTATTTCCTCTGCTGTAGTGATATGTCATGTCAATCGTTATATTATGCACAAGTGCTGTCTTTTTTATTGTGAATTCCAGATCGGGTGGGACATTTGATATGGAGGCTCAGAGGGTTCTGATGCCCTTCTATTTTCCTTGATTTCGTTACCAGTGGGACATTTTTGCCTCCATATTCTTTCATGTCCCTCCCTTCTCTGAAAGTAAGTTGTTTATTCTCGATGATGACTATCTCAGGCTCAAAAAAATATCTTCTGAAAAGACTTCTGAGCAAATCTGTCCAGGCCTGGTCCCTTTTTAAATCTAAAGCTTGGGTAGAAGCCTACAATGGCTTAGAGTCCTTGGAGGAGGCAGCTTTCTTTTACTCTCTTTCTCCATTCCCAGTCATCTTTGTGATAGTTGTGAACACACAGCTTTATGACAAGGAGCTAACTTAAATCAATTTAAAACAGCTTTTGAAATGCCTTTCGATATGCCATTGTGTTTACTTGAAAAAGAATGAAAAGGAAATCTGAATTGTAACATCTGTCATATTGGTTGCCCCCCCTCCCTTGCAGCTTTCGTCACATGCACAATGAGGTACTGATCGATTCAAGTCCATTTAGGTTTTGAAATAAATATAAAAAAATACGTATAATCTATCCAGGCTAGAAAGCAGAGAAAGCGGGAAGAAAGAATCGGAGGGCCTGCAGGCAAACAAACGCATTAAAGACATCCAGAGCACAGAGGCAGCCAAGCTATGCTAAGCCAGCAGGATGATTCATTTAAGCACATCTCTCGTCTCTGTAAGCGCCACAGTCATTGTTGCTCAGCTGTGTACACTGCAGTGAACAGCAGCTTTAAGTGGTGGAGAACTGCAGTGGTCATTCTTTGGAACAGCAGTAAAAACTATCAAAGTTTGCTGAATAAAAGCCGCTCGCTCAGTTCATCTGGTTACTGTATTTCAGACCTTGGCTTGAGTGCTTTAGCTCCCCAAGAGGATAAAGTGCCACTTGAAATCATAGGAAGTACTGACCATGAAAAATACCTTAGCCTCATGTTCAACATTATATCTCATAGACCATCAGCCCTGCGCACAATGCAACTCAAGACCCTTCAAGTGACATCTTAGTACGAACAGAGTGGGAGAATTGCACCGAAATACCTCTTTTTCAGAAGCCAACCTGAGCTACAAGCAAATCCTTTTAATCCAGTACAGTATACTTAAGGACTGACCATTGGTAAACCCTAGAGAAGAGAGAAGTATTAATAAGCTGTCACAAGGCTTACTCATTCTATGATTTCCACAGACACTTAACTGCCATGGTGAGAGGCAGGGGAGGGCTCGGGGATGAGTGCTCACCCCTGATCTTTACCCCTCTTAAAGCAGTAGGGAAAAATGGAGGCAGGCAGGGGATTATGGAGTGCAGTAATTGTGGAGAGGTGTTGGAGTCAGGATGCAGCGTTTCTGCTGGATTAAGACAAGAAGACAGGCTAATCTTGGATTGGGAGAGGAGACACAAGGGTCGGAGTTGTTCTGGAGCCCTGAGGCCGTTTGGAAAGCTTAAGTGGCAAAAAAAAGGGGACTGTTTATCCATACCTCTCTTGTGCTGCACGACGGCCCTCTTCAAAATCATCTTTTAGCATATTAAATGCTCCCATATGTTGTCATTTAGTATGATAGAGGCAGACGTGCGCAGAAGTCTAATTTCTTTGCCTCTCATGCTGCAACTCAAAGGAGAGGATGAGATTTTGGAGAATGGTCACTTTCTTTTTTTCCCTGCGTTTTATGCTGACATTCAGCAGACCTTGATGCTTATTAGCAATAATAATAATGTTGGAAAAATGCTGGCAAATTGCATTTTTCCCTACTTTATTCCTCCCTTTGACTTCCTCTCGATGCCTTTGTGCCGGCACAGTCCCCGATGCTTCCTCACTCCAGTTTGTTGTTGTGCTTCCATTGTCTCCCTGAGGGGAGGTGACCCCGTGTCTGTTGGTTGTATCAGCAGACCTGCATTGTACTCAGGGGGGGATTTAGACTCTCAAAGCATCTTCCCGCTGCAGCTTTCCCAGCAAACACCCAAAGTGGTATCTCGCCTTTTCTCTCGCTCAGACATTAATCTTGCTCTACCCTTCTACATCAAAAATGCTTGTATTGTCAAGGAGCGCTAATGTTTGCCTCCTATTCACTATATATACACATATATGTATTTTTGTGTCTGAGGGAATCAGTCGAATGCATTGTTCCCAAATCATTGTAATATCTATTTAGAGTGGCAACAGCACTGGCTGCCGATGCTCAGTATTCATGGAGCATAAACCAGCCTTAAGACTTAGAAAAGCTGAAAGGGCTTATCCCTATATTCTTAAACTCCCCTCTTTTATGTTGGTCTTAGGCATTAAGGATAGGATTGTGAATAGCAATTGTTCAACTGCTGCACTGAGAGTGAGTGTGTATACGTGGGTGGGGGTGTTTTATTCCCTGGCAAAATCCTTTCCTTTTCTCCCATTTTTTTTCAACTGTAAATATTAACTGTGTTCTTAACTCTTAACGGTGTATGGGACAGAGTAATGTGCTTTTAAGGATATATTATGTGAAAGATTTTCCACTGCATACACTGCTGCTTGAAATAAGAAAAGGCTATTTTATGGAGCCTGAAAACAAATTTGCTACGGCAGAAGAAAAAGAAGAAGGAGAAAAAAATAGATAGAACTTTGCAGTATCAAGTCGTCAGCAAACAATGAAGGAGAGATCTCAAGGGGGCTGGGCAAATCTTTAAAAAATGATTGCATTCTGCTTTTATTTATCTTTTTTTTCTTTCTCTTTTTTGTTCCGTCGCTATGTATCAAATCCGTGCTTGGGCTTTCTTCAGAAAGTGTGTAGTGCTAATGCATTTCAAAAGCCCTTTTTCAAAGCACAATAGAATATCGCCATAGAAGTTTTAGTGGTTCCGCTAAAGAAAGTGGCTCAGTCATTGAGAGCTGTACTCCATTGTGCCCGAGCCTAAGACATTCTCGCTGAAAAGTCGCCACCATTTTTCAGTTTTCATAGCTGTGGCTGGAGTTAAAAGGTTGTTGAAAAAGCTTACATATTTCTGTGTTGCCTTATAACCTGTTATAATAATATTTACCATTGTGAATCTAATTGTGTGGGGCACTAATGTGCAGCAGAATAAGATCCGGTATGTACAGCACAGATTTCAAGTTAAGTTCTGCACAAGGCTGAATCAGTGACCCGGAGGTCAACTTATTTATTTTAGAGACTCATAACTTGACTTTATCTATTTTAGCCTGGCCTGTACAAACATACATGTTATGTATATGTAAGAGATGGATCAAGGAAACCATTACTTGTACTGTAAAGTGCAGTCAGCTGTGTATTATCAAAATGGAGAGTGGTACTTGGGGGATTGTGACAGCTGCAGCCTCTCCTGTTGATATCAAATAAGACCTTCTGAAACCTTAAGGATGAGTTAGCATGAAACAAATTGCTCCTAATTGTCAGGAGGATAAATTGTGACTGTGAGCGTTTGTAATTCTGTCAGCTACCATTCACCCCCTCATCTCCATTCATACGGGCCCAAGCACTTTAATTGAGAGGGACTGGACTGGCTGAGTGAATTGGTAATAGAAATAAGGACCCAGTGTGGATATTTTAATCAGCACTGACTTCTGTACCGGGGTAGAAATGAGCCAGCGCACCATGGAGCGGCAGGCCATCCATCTCCAGAGCCTCAGGTGGAGATGGAGGAGTGGCTTCCCCATTGGATGTGACAGTCACTCAGGGGGGCTAATGGCTCAGCACTCACAACTGATGGTTATTGGGATTTATGCTCCCCATCAAAAACAATAAGGTTACCTCTCTGATCCAGCACATGCAGCACTCAGAGGTTCTCACGCTGAATGGCACGGGGTTACTGTGCTGATGCTGCCCATAGCTGTACTGTAGTACTGTACTTAAACACACATTTGAGCTACGTGTGCTTAATTAAGTATTTTAATATTCTGCTCTTTAATACTTCTCCACATTTCAGTGAAAAATACTGTACTTTTTTTATTTACAGTTATTTTACAGCTACATTAGATTTTACAAACAAAACATGTGATTAAACTACCCAACAGTCTTTAAAGTAGGCTAGATAAAGTAATGTGTCAGTAATGGTATTCAAATAATATAATATATGATAATATAATTCTTAAAGGGGCCATTATGCGGCATGATTGAGTAATTTTACTTTTGATACCTTTAGGCATTTCACTGTGACAACTTTTGTAATTTAAGAGTAATAAAATATAGCATAACAACTGGAAACAGCTAGCCTAGCTCTGTTAAAAAAACAACCTCTAAAGCTCACAAATTAAAATGTTATATGTCGTTTGTTTACTCCTCATAAGAAATTTAAAACGACGCGATTGAGGTGATGACAAGACTTCAGGAAGTCATTGCGTACGTCTCGCCAAACAATAGGCACATAAACCTCAGAAGACTACAACGTGTTGTCTTTACTTCTACCTTTTCGTTCGGATTAAACAAACGACATGATTAATTATTGAGCTTTAGATGTGCTGGAAATTAGTTACCTTTACACAGAGCAAGGCTAGCTGCTCCCAGTCTTTATGCTAAGCTAAGCTATATTATTTAGTGGACAGGCATGAGAGTGGTATTGATCTTTTCATCCAACATTTTACAAGTGTAGTTCCAAAAATAAAAATAAAAATATATTTCCAAAAATAAAACTATTGTCTGAAATATGGTTTCAGCTGACGACTAGACGTGTAAGTGTTCGTCATTCACTCCATGTCTGCAGTATTATTACACATGACAGCTGAAGCCTTTGTCCATATAAGAACACATATTCTAGGAGTTCATAAACAGGCCCGACAGGACTATTTATAAAATTGGACAACGGGGAACAGATCAGAATGCATGTCTATTTATTTAGCTCCGGGATATTTTGTGCGGCCCGCACATGCTAACTTCTACATATTCTAATTTGTCCTTGTCATGTTTATCATTAATCTTTGGCCCTGGTTTGCTTGAGACATGGTGATTTGTTGAGATGTCCCCTGGGAGAACTAAAAACATTCTCCAATATGATAATGGCATTATGCGCGCCTCAGTAAAAATGTGTCATATAAATTGTACATTATCAGTGACTACATGCATCATATGTTGATATGACAGTCTGCGGCAAAACACTTGGATGTGTCGCTTATAATGCATTTTTCACGATCCCTGGGTCGATCCAGTAAGGTCACCTATTAAAGCTCAAGAGTGGTGTTTGATTATAAATCATATGCAGTTCATATTTATGCATTGAAGAATGTATAAACTCTGTATGACAAAGCTAAAGACGTGAAATAATACACTTCAAAACACGTCACAGACATTTTATCACACAGGATTTCTCTTTGCCTTCCAAGTGATACACAATCCTAATTTTGCTATTATGTGGCGGACATATTGACAACGACGATGCTTTAAGTTTTGGAGGTTGTTGGCAACATAAACATGATCCTGTTTGAGGTGATATTAGCTTCCTTTTCATTAATCATTCATTTGACAGATGCATAAACTGTTTCAGGCTGTCGCTTGACAAAACTCATCAATCAAATGCAGCCCACCTGATATTATTGGGCATTATTCACCATTGTTCCTCAGTGAGTACACTTTTTGAACGTAGTAGGCTCATATATCAATCACACGCATTGTTAACTATTGATTATTTCAACCAGGCGGAATCTCAAGATTAAGAAGGAATGATTAATCATGAGAGTTTTTCTAGTTGTTGTTTCATCAGTCGAACACAGATTTATTTTACTTGTTGTGGTTAATGTTACTTCTGCATAAAAAAGCAAGAGTCTGATGACTGGATGAATCAGTGGACTTATGGGCTCATTTTGGTGCAGTCGGGAAGAAAGGGAAAGTAGAGACATGCTGCTGGCAGAGATGAATTAGAGCTGTGGAAAAGCACTCTGATACTAGCAGGTGACATTTTTTGCCCTCCCTCTCTCTTCCATTTTCTCTCCAGCGAAAAAAATGGAACAGAGGGTAAAAAGGGTTGCATTGTGCAAAATGGGACAAAGTATAAAACATATTCAAAGAAAGTATGAAATTCCCCAACTTCAGAAAGCCATTTAGATCATCCGTCCGAGTGACGTAAGGGAAAATAATATACTTGACCCTTTTGTCTGTGCACTTTGAGAAGTTTGTTATAATGGCAAGCCCTGTAATAATTCACTGTACCTCATGTATATTAAGTAGAAATTCACTGGCTTTTATGATAAATTGCCAGGGTAACGCCAGGACACCTCTTTTGCATTTCAATGCGAGAGAGTGTCAGATTCTTATTTCATTACCAGGCGACACATTAGCTGATGGATTTTAATTTTCTTTTTCTCCTGCAAGCACGAATCCTCAGAGACCGGGTGGAAACAGAAAAGGGTTTGAATATGAGGATAGGTGAAAAATGAAATAAATAAATACAACTCAGTGTCAAGAACCTTTATTGCAATTTTGAGGCCATCACAAAAAAAAAAGTCAGTTTATGTTCCTTTGCATACCTTTGCGAATTGCCTGTCCACAGTGTGAAATGATGTATCCCCAATATCACTGGTGGAACTCTCTTGCTGAGTGGACAGAAAATCAAGGTTTAATTCGTGTTGTGATAAAAATCTGGATATGGTTGAATCTAAGACATGCTGAGCAGGGGCAATGTGGAGCAGACGTGAGAGCATAGCCTTTTCAGAGCGTCACACAGCAGGGTGCTGAGCTGCTCCTTCACTATGAAGCTGAAAACCTCTGCTCAGGGATTCTTTCTGCTCGGCTACAGGGAGAGGAGCACAAAACACAGGTGCCAAAAGCAATTATCAAATTACCTAAGCCTTTCTTGCTCCTGTTTAATCTGTTTGTAGCAAATCCAGCTAATAATACATTAGGGTATTAAATGTGGCCCTCTATAGAGGTAATAATTACAGTGGCTTCAGTTTTCAATGAAAGGAAAAAATGAATAAAACTAGGTCAGCGTGAAAACTCTGCTAAACATAACTTCTCTTTCAGGTCTTGGCCTTTCTGGTGTTTGGTGGAATTGCTGGCAGAGGAAAGTGAATGAGAACTGCTTACATCAGCGTAAATGTGCCCTTAAGCAAGGCACATAACCTTCAATAAGTCACTTTGCACTACAGTAAATACAGATATTCTAGCCTCATACAGTATCCCCCAGTCTTTATATGACTAGCATATACATACAGTATGTATATTTATCCTTATCATATACCAGCTCACGGTGTTTTTCCATTTTCAAAATGATTAAGTAAAGTCTCACTCATATATGAGACTGGTAGACAATTGTAATGACTTTTTAGACTAGAAAATAGTTTTGAGAGAACAGCTTCACCACAAGGTTCACTTAGCAGCCGACCTGGATCAGCTGATGACATTTGCAAAGCTGTCATGGAATTTAATGTTCCTTCAGTTTTTTTTCTGAGGACTACAAGGACTTCTCGTCCATGTTGGCTTTTAAAGCTGAGGTTCAAAGGAACTGAAAGAAAAGGATTTGCTTTTAGACAGATACAGGACGGAAGAAGTAGGAAGAAAGGAACATAGACACTAAAGAAAGTATGAAAGAAATTAAGAATCAGCAAAATAATTTGTGACAGAGTTCACTGGAAAAGGCTTTGCTTTACCTATCTTACATTGTTGGCCTCTTCATACCATGTGACCCAATGACATGAATGGTCATATTAACCTGATCAGGATTGGGCTGCACCAAAGTTTTTGTTAAATTAAGTTAAGTTAAATTAACCACTAGCTACTAGTTTCAAACTAGGGATTTGATAAATCAAGTGGCAACATTAAAAACTTCAAAAATATCATTGCTTGTAATTGAGCTTTATATATATATATATATATATATATATATATATATATATATATTGATTATGTATGCAATCAACTATAAATAAAAACGTAACTGCTAATCCTTGAATATGACTTTTTTTTTAATTCATGCATACATGGATAATTATGTTTTACAGAACTAGCAATATTCATGTGGTTTAGAGTGAGTGTTTGGTGTTACACCCTTCCACCAAGTTTAATGAAAAGCGGGCCAGTAGTTTTTCTGTAATCCTGCGGGCATTATTCAAACAATCCATCAAGCCGAGCCGAAAACATCACCCTCTTGAGAAGGACTAGTTTGTGTGCTGCGACCTGTTTTAATTCAGTGATGTGTAAATTTCCGTTTAGACATTTATGCAATAACTAGTCTAAGTTGGAACAAGTGGGACAACTGGCTTGAGGTGCTCAGTGGCCACAGCCACCATTTGTAACTGGATATGTCCCGTACGATTGCCATCGTCAACATCATGTATGTGGCTGTTGGAGTCTGGCCTAAACCAGTTCTGTTTGTTGAATATTTCCACAGTCATGCTCAGAGGAACAGCACAGCAGCCTTTATGCCTCCTACATCTGACTATATCACGCTCCATGACAACAAGAACCTCCCTCATACCCAGTCCTCTGTCTGTGGAGCGTGCTCCTACCATCCATTGTCAACGCATTAACCGTAGGCTAGCATAAAAGTAATTGGAAACTGATGCAAGCCAAAGCTTCAATTAATGCACCACCAAAGTCCCCGTTCTGTGTAATCGGCAATAATGGTTTCATGTTTGGGAGGGCGTTTGGTCACTCGCATTCAGCACTCACCTCCTGACAGAGACTGTTAAACCCTGCTCAAAATCCCCACTCCACAGTAATCTTCATTTCAGTCATTTTCCTTCTTTTTCCATCTCTGATGACAGCTCCAGTGTCTTCACATTGCTTGCAGTCAGATCGTGCGCCCGAGTGAACAGGAGGTGTAATTGACTACTGACAACTCAGCGACAGGATTCTTAATTATTACTCTAGGGTATGGTGGCTGACTGGCCTGGGTTCAGCTCTCTTACTGAGTATGCTAACAGAGTCATTTCCCTCTTCTCTGTGAATTTTGAAATGGAGTTTTGTTCGCTGCATTTCCGCGTCAGACCCCGAGACTTTGAATTTAGAGGATGATTGCAAATGAAATGCATGTACTGTTTGTTTAATGCAGCACATATTTTACACAAGTGCACTGCAGGCAACAGAAGTGGGTCTGCGGCTCTACAGCCGTATCAATTACTGACCCTATCATTGCTGCTGCAGGCCAGTGTATTAACAAGATATTGCAGTTGTGCTTTGTGAGAATTCTTCATCTGATATACACGTTTGATTCCTGGCTATTACTTATATAATTCTTTCTTTTTTTTGGCTCCAAACTAGAGACTACATGGTGCCTTTTGTTTCCTTTGCCTTTGTGTGTCAATTCTTCATCTGCCCTTAGAGTGATAAGACAGTACACTGACGCTTCTGCTGCCACTGGTACTACACAAGAGCATAATTCCTCTGGTCCTTGCATGTTTGTGCCTGCACTGGGCCTGCTCAGTGTGATAGAGCAGAGTAAAGAGGGTGAGCATCGCTTTGTGCTGCAGTCTGTATCTTTTGTGCGGGTGGATATGGAAGAGGGCGTGAAACAATTGGACAAAATGGCCCTAATGTGCTTAAAGAATCTTCTGTCTTTAATCAAAGCTCACACACATGCACTACAAAGGCAGACAGAGCAAACCCAATTCTCCACTGCTTCTGCCGAGTGACTGTTCTTCTCTCGGATTCAGTGCTGGATCTGGTTGGCTTTGTGGGGTTTCTTTCCCAGCTGTCATTCACACATAGATTCATTGCCTCATCTCATAAGGAAAGGACAACAGTATAATTTATATGCGTGTTGTGATGATTATATCCCATTGTTAGATCACTTGATCATTCAGAAGTACCTATTTTACTTATTCATTATGTCCCGAAAAGTAGCTGGAATGAAAAGGAAATATATAATTAAAGCTAAACTGACCATTAGCTAAACCTCTCCTCTGAACAGTGATTTTCCATTTATAGCTTAGCAATCGTAACTCGGAGAGGAAGGCCTGTCAAGCTTAGGATTTCTCCATGTGTCAAACATGGGACTGTGGTTCTCAACACTTAAATAGTTTGAAGGGTGTCTTTTATTTTTAGCATTTCCAAAACCAAAGAACACGAGCAGAAGTTTAAGAATTGTAAGCTGCAGTCGTTAGCATGACCGGCTAACTAGTTCACTACCTGCCTAACAGCCAAGTGCAGCCGCCAAGGAGCACTTCATCGAATGTACTACATCAGCTTGTGGGGTCACAGGTTTCACTGTGTGGAAGCCTGTTTGATAGCTGGATTTAGCCTCTGGGAGCAGCAGCCAATATTTTGGGGGTCCCACCGATGAGCAACTTCAGATGCGAAAATAGGGAAATGGAGAATGAAATTAATGTTAGAATTGAGAGACAAAATCTGCAACTGGAATGTTTAATGTTTAATGTTTACATACATTATTTGAAAGCTAATAAAAAGCTAAATCTTTATTAGACAATAGCCAACATGTTCCGTTATTGCATGTCAGTCAATGCGTTCTGCCTCAGGGCTACTTAAACATGATTGGTCAATAGGTTACTGCAGATATCTGTTTAAAGAATATAAACCTATCATCACCCTAAAAGCCATTTTCAAAGGTGAAAACAAATTATTTCAAAAATATTAACAACGATTTGGGCGGCCAAACAGCAAAACAGGCTTATTTTAATACTGTTTCTGTATTTTCCATGTGTATTACATCCTCTGTTGAGGAGGAGGCTAACCTTTTGCCTGGGACTTGCAGCTTTAACCTCAAACCTTTAACACGATATCAAGTGTGTAGGACCTCTTGTGGCAGATTGTTTCAAAGTGAGTTGAAGACAGTGTTTTCAACTCACTCCTGGAGCTAGCTTAGTTAGCTAGTAGTCTTTGCCTACCTATATCTGAAATCAAGGAGCTATTGTTTTAAAACAAAAATGACTAAGAATTTTTGAGTGGTATGACTTTATTACTGCAAACTGCTTATAAGTCGTGCCAGACCAGAAAGCTTGACAGGCTTAGCATCCATAACCAAGGGGGGTGAGACTTAGCCAATGGTCAATTGTGACTTTTAAATGTATTTAGGCTTTGTTTATGATCATCGGACACAGTTCATGTGGTTATAGTGATTACCAGATGGCCCACTGACATCACATTTCTTCATTCCTGGCACTGCCTATCAGGCACAGTTAAGAGATCAAGAGTGTGATCAGAAATGGCAGCTCATCCCATCTGTAATTTGATGATGAAATAGATGGGAATGAAAGGGAAAAAAGGGAGCATACCTGGGAGCGTAAAAAGCATGATGGTTGCTTCATGACCGCTCCTCTTGCCCTTAGTGTAACATTCAGGGGAAGAGTGTCCCTTTGTAATCGCCCCCCTCTCCCTGGCAATTATCACAAACTCCACTTCCCCTGCCCTCCGGAGCCCAGAGAACTGAGCGGCCGG
Organism: Cottoperca gobio; assembly: GCF_900634415.1. Taxonomy (NCBI): domain Eukaryota; kingdom Metazoa; phylum Chordata; class Actinopteri; order Perciformes; family Bovichtidae; genus Cottoperca; species Cottoperca gobio. Next base: position 4,804,921 of record NC_041358.1, on the reverse strand, counting down.
AGTGGGAGAATAGCTACATTTATAATTTTTTTCTTCTCTTTCCATAGATTAATTTTCTAGGAAGCCCTGTCACTGCTGTACAGGAAAGCGTAGAGAGGAATAGAGTGTAAAAGGGGGGCGATGGGGGGGTTGAAGAGATTGGGGCTACAGTGCACAAGCCTTCTCGCTTTTCGTTTTTTTTTTTTTTTTTTTTCCTTGACAGATCATTTTCCATGCAGGGGTATCAGGGGGTCTGGCCGATAATTGGCATGCAGATTGCAGCTGATGGCGTCCTGCAACAGAAGAAAAGAACTGGCTAGTTAGAATAATGAGCCAGCCTGCCTGATGGATGGGCGAGGGAGGAGGTCATACAAAATGTTTCAGACACAATTCCTAACCCCCCTCCTCCTTCTCCCAACCACACTTCTACCTCTGCACCCACCATTTTTATTTTTCTATTTTTCACAAAGCCCTGATATTTCATTATTTCCTCCTCTCTCTACCCTTCTAGGGCAATGAAAGCGTCCCATCTTCCTCTTTCTTCCCCTTTTTCTTTCTTCCTCACCCAGCTGTGAACACTTCCTTTACGCTGTGCAGGACTGTCTGCGAGGAGGTAGCGCACAGTGACAGTACAGTTCTGGTACACGGAGCCTCTAAGATGTCACAACTCATTAGGAGCCGCACACCCTTAAGAGACTCTAGTGTTTTAATTACAGTAAAGGAGTTAATTACTGGCCTCTCGATGGATTTCTGTTTCTCACCCTCAGCGAGCTAAGAGAGTTCAAGTTTCAAATACAGGAAGTAGAATGGGAAAAAGACTCTGACATGCTCACAAATGTAAGGAATGTACTTTTTTGTTCAAAACTTTTAATAAGATTTGCAGGTGGGATGGGTATGAATCTATATTACTTTTACTTCATTCTTATTCATATTGATGAATATCATTTTTAAGTACACCGACCTGTCTGTGTCTCTCCCTGTCTACCTCCCTGCTCGTACTCTGCCTGCGTACTCATTACGCATCACGGAGTCTTCCACAAGCAGCTAGCTTTACAGCTATGTGTTCTAACAATATGTCCTTGTTTATTATTATATGTTTACCTTCATAATGATCATTTTTCGGGAGTGGCTTTGGAGGAACGAGCTGTCAGTGTTGCCAACTTCACCATTTACTCGCTAGATTTATGGACTTTTGTAGCTAGTGCTACTAGCTACTTTAATTGGAAAATAATTATAACTAATTTGCAGAATTAGCACGGGGCTGGGATTTTGGGTTGTCTCATTTTAAAAAACGAGATTGAGTTAAAACACTGCAAACCACTGAATCTTTTTACTCACCCAAACCAGATTTTAAAATTGACAAAATGCAACTTCCTGTTTGTTTGCTGATGAAAGGATTCCTGAGTGCTGCGTTGAAGATGATGTCACAGTAGTTTCGATAAGCTGAGAATCCCGCCCTACGCTAAGGGGGTATTATCCGCAGGGGAAAAACGGAAACGAGAAAAGGACTTGGAACCAAAAGTGAGTTAAGTTGAGTGGAGCCGCACCATGCAGTGGAAATGAGGCATTACTGTAGTATTAGATCCCAGGCCTTCCCCTTGGAAGGCTTTTTTTTACCTCTCCACCCCCCTTTGGGTTGCACTTTATTGTGAATTCCTCTAATCCTCGTAGGTTTACAGATAATTAACCCAGACTGTCATTTTACCCTGCACATCACCGCGCTTTTGATCTACCTTCCAGGTCAGGTATCTAGGTAAACCGAGGAATTATAATAGCCTGTAAGTGTTATTAAGTACCTCGTTGTGCATGAGAGGATCAAGCACTTTTACCTGTTTTGTTTGTTTCACTGGGGCATTTTGCTTTGTTTTGCTGATTGATCTCCACCTCTGCCTCTGTGCATCACCCAAAAGTACACTTTGGTGTTGAAGGAAAGTATTAACAGAGTACAAATATCTGCAAACTACAGGTGTGGTAACACGGTGAAAGCTGCACTCTAAAGTAACACATCAATGCATGGCAACGTGAGCTTCAGTCCACTACATTTGAGAGGCAAATATTGTTCCTTTCACTTTACTACTTTTTATTTGACAGCTATAGTCGAGTTACTTTGCATCTTAAAACTGTTTTAAAAATGTTTTGTTTTTCAATTCTCTTCTACATACTAAGTATATACAGTACGTACCATGTACTTATTGTCAGAGTATACTGTTAGTATAGTTGTATAACTACTGTATTAGTAGTAGTTAGCATATAAAACAATCTACAGACTTACATGATGCAATACGCACACTGGAACTTTATTTACCTGCGAGGACAATTTTATTGAGCAGCTTACCACCCACATCAAAACACACACACACACACACACACACACACACACACACACACACACACACACACACACACACACACACACTTACACACACACACACACACACACACACATACAGAAAAAAAAAACTAATTTAAAAGCAATTATAATGTAAAAACTATTTGTAGAATTGGCAATACATACATTTATAAATAACCTTAAATATATTTATATTTCTTTGTAAATTAATCAAAAAAGGATGCCAAAAAGTACTGAATCAAACTTCAAAACTTTGCGTTCTAAGGACTTCTTTATGCTTTCTGTCCCAAATGCCCAGACGCAAACTGTAAAAAGGTTATTTGTGTATTCTGCACCGTCGGCATGAAATATGTTGCAGAAAGACTTGAAACTCAATGAATTGATCTTGTTGAATGCTTTTAAATCCAAAATGAAAGATTAAGAGGCAGATTATTTAAGATGTCAATGTTTTAAAATGTACCTGGATATGAAATATCCACCTGGATATGCTTAATATTTAGTCCTTTTGTGTTTTCTCTCTGTAACTATGTGTTTGTATGGATGCTGCAGCATGTCTTGGCCAGTTCTTGCTTGAAAAAGAGATTATTTATCTACTGGTTGAATACAACTTAAATCATTTCTACTTAAGGTTTTCAGGCTGGCACATTTTGGCATACTATGATGGTTCATCTTAGAAATGCATAAAAAAACAGGGTAGTTATGGAAATAATGAAAATGCTATCAGAAAGCGAGTCAGGTGACAAGAGCTTCAATCTCCCATCATCCCTGATGCATTGCGCATGAGAAACTTGGACTAACATAAGGAAATAAAAAAAAGTTTGATGCTGGAATGAACAATGTTTGATCAAGTTTCTGTGGCTGCAGCAGCTCTCCCAGCAGCTCCGCAAGCTTAATCTCACTTGCACCCTCATCAACACAACACAGAAGGGAACAAATTTACTGTTTCATCCTCATTCTTCCCGGCACGCCGAGGAGCTGTATACAGTACACACCAGATCAAAGCCTTAATTGAAAAATAATTATAGGTACTTAATCATAGAAAGCACTGGGCTAATTGAAGTGAAAACAAGGAGGCAAACGCAGACCCTCAGAATCGTGGCAGAAAGAGGATATTGTAAAAGCTTCTTCTTCAATCCCCATTGTCTTCCAGATTAAATAGGAGAGGGCTATTAGCAAAGTTAATTGGCTCTCTAATTTAGATCTCGCCCCACTGAAAGCATAACGGATGTGCGCCTGTCGACCAATGATGTGTGCACTCTGTCACACTGTCCTGCTGGACTGTGATTGGTTAATTGCTCAGGGATTTTTGAAGTTTTTTCTCATTCTTCAAATGTAACAGATTTGTGTGCGTTCATCTCCCTGGCTGCCCAGGTAGCGTTCATTGTTTGAAGCTGGTGAGAGTTGGAACTCATGTGACTCCTTCAGCACAACTAGATCACTGGGTCTTGTGGCTCACATTAAACCTGTTTTAATACTAGAACAGTGTGCATTCCCACTGACTTCTGTCACATGCACCCTTATGCAAAGAAAGAAATATGTACTGAAATCCTGCCCTCCTCCTGACCTGCTCACATTTTGTAGAAGTTCCTGATGCCCTCAGAGAAATCGCACACATTCACTCCGGGCCATGTTACGTGAAAGGACTTCTTATCACACTCCCAGCAAGTTTGCTCCCTGCTGCGACAGCCGGCCTGTGTTCTCTGCGCTCACTCTGCCCTCTAGTGTCCGCCAGGCAGCAGTGCACTGATTACTGAATCTAAATCCATTTAGACACCCAAAAGGTGGAAGAAAGTAAATGGGCCATTTTTCTACCATTTTTCCCGAGACAGCCTTTGATCATTTCAGCACATCTCTAGTGTTTTCTTATTGTAGCCTGGAGTGCTAATGGAGCTCTTGACTGGAGTTCAAAATAGATGTTGGTGTGGAAGGTCTGTCACACAAACTTTTTTTTTAACAAAGTTAGAGAAAATGACAGCAGATCACACTACAAGACCTGATGTAAGATCTACGGTTTATGGGAGGAGTTACTGTCACCTTTTAACTTCTTAATATACTGTTTCCACTAATGAATGAGATTAGCTACACATGTTCAGGCTCCCCTCCACAGGAGGAATTGTTATCACTTTAATCTCTGATCTACGGACTTTTCATCTACATCTAGTCTCACAGAGCCACTAGCACGGATGTAGACCAGTCTTGTTATCATACAAATGAATGAATTACTCTAATAATGCTTTAAATCTAAAATGTATAATTCTATGAGAAACAAAGTAAAGTCTTGTGATCTCTAAATAACTAAAGCTTCTCTGATTTTCCAGTTTCCAGAATGCAGTTCTATTTTACATACCCAAATACCTTAAATTCTTCAATGTGAGGGTTTGTTGCTAAGCAAAAAACATCCAACAGCTCTGTTCACAGTGTCTGCTGAAGAAATCCGATAATAAAGAGGACACAGCTCAATGCAACTGCAGCACATATAATATTCGATAATCAGTTCCTTCTGAAATGTATCCATTGTAACGTGTTTTGACAAAAACTCTTACGATGTGTTCAAACACATCGTGAAATGAAGAGGCAGCGTGACTGCATACAAGGTCAATGGAAAGATGCAATTAGACTGTAATTGGCCTGGGGTTGGCACACACAACCAGACACACGCCCACGTAAAGTGCAGTCATAAAATGAGTTAGCACTTCTGGTTCCCTCGTCTCAAAGTCAATGGGTTTTTTGAATGGGTTTTTGGTAAGATGCCTGAAATATGGAAAATAGTTAACACAAGCTTAAGTGATTTTAACGTTTTGAAATAGGTCAGCGTGAGAAGGTCCTGCTCTCACCAGATAAAATGACGGAAGGAGAAGGCGGTTTGGTAAAAAGAACAGCTATAATGGTTGCACCACGTTAGCCTTTCCTGTGTCAACAGGCTGTTCTTTGTGCACACGTTCGTTCTCCAGGTCGCACCCTACTGCAAGAGAACAGAACCAGGTTACCACCAGGCTTATATCGAGTGATTGTCTGATCTCCAGCTGAGACACTCCGGGATCCCACCAGCCGCAAGCTGACTCCCCCTCCTCCCGCCGAGCGTGAGAAAAAGTCAGCCAGAACCATCCGCTTACCCGGCCTGTGGATCACCTTGAAGTTAAAGGGGTGTAACACCAGATACCAGCGAGTGATCTGGGCCTTGACATCCTTCCTGAAGTGGAGCCACTGGAGGGGGTCATGGTCCGACCAGAGGGTGAAAGAGTGTCCCAGGAGGTAATAACGCTGGGCGCCGACCGCCCACCATATTGCGAGGCACTCTTTTTTCCAGCTCCTGCTGGGCTAGCTTACGGCTAATGTACAGTACGGGCCGGTCGACACCCTCCACCTCCTGGGACCAAACGGCTCCCAGCCCACTGTTCGAGGCGTCAACAAAAGGAAGAGGAAATTTAGGAGTAAACAGGAGCGGAGCGGAGTGGAGAAGGCTGTCTTCTCCCTGGGCTCTGGAGACAGGGGAATCTACCAGTAGCCCTTTGTTAAATCCAGTGTCGTATTAAAACGAGCTGTGACTAGCCGATCCAGGAGTTCGTCGAGTTCGGCATCGGGTAAGCATCGCATTTAGACACCTCATTAACCCTGCGATAGTCCACACAGAACCGTATTGACCCGTCAGACTTGCATACCAGCACGACGAGGCAGCACCAGTTACTGTTGGACTCTTCTATTACCACCATCTCTAGCATGGCCTGAAGCTCCACCTGCACAATTTTCCTTTTGTGCTCAGGCAGTCAATAGTGCCGTGACACGTGACCTCGTGTCCCTCGGGCGTGCTGCCCAGCCAGTCCAGGATGGCCCTCCTCAGCTGGTCATAGGTCAGATACGCCTCTGGCTCGTCCTCGGAGGACATCTACTGCCTCCCGAGGGCCTGGCTCTGTAAAGTGGTTGTCAACCCAGGACATACCCATGCGGGTAGAGTACAAGAAGTTGGCACATCAGCCCATTCGAGATCCAGAAGGTTATCAACTCTGCGGCAGTGAGGCTCTAGTTGAAGCAGAAGTTGAAGTTGAATTGATGTTTTTTGGAGTATTGTTTTTTCAACATGGTAAAACATTTTGTGCTTGGTTGGCAAAAATGAAAAAGAAAAACAATGATGCTTGTTGAATTGAAGTAACCAAGCTTGGATGTGTTTGGACAGCAAGCTTTTAGTAGAAACAAACTCAAGGGGTCACAGTAAGAACATCCTCGGGCACATGCGCCTGACTGACCAGACATTATATCCCTGAAAGTCCAGTTTCTAACTGTGCGTTTTGTTTTTCCTTCTCTTTGAGCCACCATCATTCATAAATAACAACTTGATGATGAGTTTAGATAGCCACGACTGGCTCAAGCCGTGAGAGAGGCCTACAATACCTGGTGGTTGGGGTAAAAATGAATTAATGTAGGATTATAGCTATTAAAAAGTCACGTTATTCCATATTGTCTGATATTCTTTCAGCTTGTTCCACCTCTTCATTGTAGCTACACTGTATGATGTTTACACTGAGTGAAATATTCAAATCTAAGCTCATGTTTTTTATGGCTGCACCTTTCCATCAGAGGAAATATTCAAGATGTCTTGCGCATCATTTTATAAAAATGTTTCATATTGCCCTCAAATTCAGGGATGTGTAAAAAAGATCTACAAATACAAAATCTGTGGGTTTAATTACCACTGCCTTGATTACCACATACTAACTAGCATGAGTTAGTATTGACTGGCCCACTGGCAGGCTGCTAATGATTAAGGGACATAACAGCATGCAGCGTTGATGGATGGACTGCTTCTTACAGTACTTAAAGAAGCCTTTTATTCAAGGCAATAACAACATCTTCACAGTGAATAAATCTTATGCCTGTAGCTACTTGGCAAATACCTGTGTGTGAAGTTGCTTCTCTTTTCATGTATATTTGTCAGGGCACCTCAGTATAAGTAAACACTGGCTCCTACAGATGCTGGGAAGTTGTTTGCTTAAGGTTCAGCCTGCTGGGGGAAAATGGCTTTTGCACTGCAGACAGTAAAAATCATTAGTGCAGCAACATGCTACAGTTATTTCTATTGACAGTGATCAAATCAGGTCCTCTGTGTGAGTGTGTGGGAGAGAGAGAGTGGTGTATACTTCACTGGGTGGGTCATTTGAACTACTTTCACAATACTGTCATCAGTGATTTACTGTGCAAAGAGTTACCTACCTTAGTCTGCCTTTAACATATTTATTTAACCTTATTTACCACTTGTCTGTAGATTTTCCCCAATATACAATATATACTGTGGAATGAGAACGATCAAAAAGTGAATCATTTGTGTCTGGCACTAGCAGTCAGAAACATTGTCTAACTTAATGATGTAAAGAAAATCAGTTTTTTCATAATTAACAGTTAAATAACTGTTAATGTCCATGTTTAAAAAGCAAAAACACTAAATGAAGTGAGAAATATATCCACACCTATAACACATATTTTATACACATCCTGACATTACCTTAAGTTTAGCAAAGGTACAATTCACAAGGTACATAAACAATGTTTATAATATATGTAAATACGATAATAATACATAGTAGCCCCGACCCAGTTTCGATTGAGCCCTGGTGTCTCAAGTTTTCCTCGACAAATCAGCCATAGGCAAAATGGTTTCAGTTCACTACAATCATATCAGTATTTACTTTAGCCTGACTGGCTGCTGGTGCCATACCGATACAGAGCAGCCACCCCAACAACACTGTCCTCTAGTATCGCTCAACACAGCCTGGCCGAGACTGCAGAACATTATGCAACCTGTAAGTGGGCTTCAAAAACAAAACAATTTAGTTTAAGCTACACATAATATCACTGAATAATTAAGTCCGTAGTATTCTAAATAAACTTTATAATATATAAGATGTCAAGAGGCATGAACAAACCAACTGAGGTTATACAAGTATACGTTTGTGGTTTCAAGCTCATATTAATGCCTTATTTCAGGGGGTTTCTATACATCTACTTATCCTCTATCAAAACAGTGTAATGCTCAGTGTTACCCTGGGATTTTGCTAAGTAGACAGACAGCAACAGACAGCTTTAAATAAGAGAAAATATTTCTGAGTATGCTGCCTGTTATTGCCACATCCCAGCCCATCCCATCACATTCAGGTTTCCCATCATTCGGACATGACTCAACCCAGCAGCTGTAAACAGGATAGAGGCTGTGCTGGATGTACATCGTTTTCTCAAATTTAAGTCTTAAATTTGAATTTCAGGAGATAGAAAAACATGAATGGCAGCTAACGTTAGGATATCCAGGCGAGAACGGCTCTTTTAAAACCCCTTCTATAAAACATTAAATATTCATAACTTCATAAGCAACAATCAAAGACAAAGTTATGAAAGAACACTATCATTTATTAAAGGTATAGTTTAACATTTTTGGAAATATGCTTATTCCTGGCAGAGAGTTAGGCGAGGTCATGTCTGAGAGATATCTGCCTGATAAATATAGGACTAGTGGTTAGATTAGCTTAGCATAGCACACAGACTGGAAACAGCTCCAGTTTCAAAGTAACAAATTCAGTTTAAATACATGTTATATCTCATTTGTTTATTCCACACAAAAAACAAAGTGTAAAAACAACAGTTTGACATTTATAGCCAAGCCAGACTCCAGGAAATTGCTGGTCACAAACAAGAAATCATTGTGAACGTAATCCTCCATTAGACAGTGAATTGTTGTCTCTACACTTCAGTTTTTGTGCAGATTTAACATGTTAATTAGTGAGATTTATAGATTCTGGGAGGATTTTGTTACATTCATACAGAACCAAGCTAGCTGTTTTCACTTTCTAGTCTTTATGCTAAGCTAAGTTGAAGCTTAGCCTTATATTCAACAGACAGATATGATAGTGGTAACTCTAGCTCTAGAGCCAATCTTTGGTTTGTACGTTCTGAGCTACTGTAGAAACATGGCGGTGCAACATGGTGGACTCTGTCAAGAGGACCCGCTCCCTATGTGGATATAAAGGGTTCATTCTATGCTAACGAAAACACAACAATTCTTACTTTCAGGTTATTATACCCAAATGAAAACATAGTTATAAATATTAGATTTAATTTCTACCAATAAATCCCCCTAAATCCTACACACTGGTCCTTTAAGAAGCCACAAACTCAGATATTAAATTGCTTCATTAGATATGTGTGGGTGTGGTTTGATCAGATTTGATTGACAAGGCATCACAAGCGTCGTCACATTTTGATTCAAGTATTGCTGAATCCTGATTGGTGCACAGAAAAGTGTGACACCTAACCTTTCCAACAAAAAAAAAAAAGACATCAACACAGACAATAAAACAAAAACTTAAATCTTTCATGTGAAATCATCAATCACAGTGAGAAGCTGATTGAGAAAATACACTTTCAGGGCCACTGCGTGTTTGATGGCTTGAATTCAGAACATATTCAACAAACAACAGTTTGCATTTAAAGTAGTAGTCTTGGACATTTAAATATAAATCTGCCAACAGTACACACCAACAGCAGCAGTCATTAAAACTTGGAGTTTGAGGTTTTTGACTAACACTATTTGCATTATAAAACATTAAAGTGACTCCATATGATTACAGAACCACATCATGTTCACCCTTTACCGACCAAAATTAGAAAGCAACATTAATCATATTTTATTAATATGCTCCACCCAACTTGTTCTGTACATGACTGGTCTGTGCAAACAAGCAGGGTCATTGGTGAAGTCCTTCTTGACTTCACACCTGCCGATATCATATTCAAATACACAGCCGCAGCTCTGAGGAGAGGCCGTTAGCTTTTCAATCCAGTGTCGACTGTTACATTTTTTCCACACCAGCAGCAGAAAAAACACAGCAAACCATGGCAGCCACTCTCTGTCAGGTGATGGGCTTCGTTCTGAGTTTGTTAGGGATGGGGGGAATAATTGCAGCGACAGGAATGGACCAGTGGGCGACCGAAGACCTCTTCGACAACGTTGTGACGGCCGTGTACTCGTACTCGGGCCTGTGGAGGTCGTGTGTCCGGCAGAGCTCCGGCTTCACAGAGTGCAGACCGTATTTCACCATTCTGGGACTGCCAGGTAGGCTTTTATTTGTCATTAGCAACACAGGAGGAAACCACAACATTTGTTTTTAACAAATGTTGATGACTTGTTGGTTGTTGGTTGAACGCAAAAAATCACCAAACGTATCTTTAAAGGCACATTATGTTTTATTAAATGTTTGCATTACATCATCAAGTTGTCATTGGTCTTAGGAATAGGAATAGTATATTGAGCTGGATGGGGACTTGTAAGGCGCAGACCACCGCCAAGGTCGTTTCCGTAGGTGACAAATAATGGATGTATCCGCCTCGTGATTTGGATCCTTTTCAAAAATGTAATGTGTTCTTCCTTGGCCCGTGCTAAATCCTTCCACCAAGCTTTATGAAAATCAAGCCCGTAGTTCTTACATCTGAACATAACCTAAACCTAACCTCGCTGGCGGAGGTTTTTCCTCAGAATGATGGGAAAATAATGATGAAAGGTCAAACCACACCCTTTGTTACTAAGGGGTAGAGCTTCTCATTGACACACCGTTTCCCGAAACTGGGACAAAGACTTGTGAAAATTAGGTAAACATCTGATAAGACGGGTTCCTTGTTGAGGCGTACATAAAGATAAGCAGCCGCTGCCATTTCATGACTACATGGTGGTAACTTTGTTTGAGCGGGACATCTAAAATGGCAGTCTCGATGATTCAGTTAATAGGATTAATGTTGGCTGGGTTGGGGCAATTTTTAATATCAGCTGCAACAGCAATGGACATGTGGAGCCTGCAAGACCGATCTTTTACAGTTGTAACGAATATTTTCACCTATTCTGGCTTGTGGAGAACGTGTGTAGGGACAGCATACGGCACAACGCAGTGCCGGCCTTATTTTACCATACTAGGACTGCCAGGTAAGAGAATTACACTCAGAGTGAAAAAGACATTTATCGAACATTTCTCCACATGTTGGATTAAGAAGAACATTTTCCAAAAGGGCCTTGGAAAGGCACTTTAGAATATTCGGGAGGTTTTAGGGCAGATTTACTCCATTTCCCTCCTGCATGAAAATGCAGTGGACTGCAGAAAAGATGGTGTCTCTCGGGAATCAAATGGAAATTTGATGAGACATCCAAAGCTTAGCTGAGCAAGCACAAGCTTTACCGGAGTGTCACACAATGTAAAGTACATTTCCACACTCTGTACTTAACAGCTGAATGTAGTGTAGAGCATATTGTACATAAGGTATTAAAGGCTTAAGGTTAGAATAATACAGGTACAATATCTCAGGCTATTGAATGATGGCATTTGGGTCAATATGTTTTAATACAGTGCCTTGATTTATATAGTATAATGTAGTTTTTATTTTGCTGCTGTTGGGGAAAAAATAACTAATTTTTATTTTTCTTACTTTACTTTAATTATATTTTAATTGTAAACACATGCTATGAGTGTTGAGCTCTCTAAGCATCTTTAAAAGTATTTGATGTGCATCAGTAATTATTATTTGTTATTTCTGAAGAATTAATTAACTTTATATCCTGTTGGGTATTTAAGTAATTAGAAACTGTCAAATAGTCCAAATATTTTCCTCAGAAATAAAACAGAGCTGAAGTTCTTCAATAGTGTCTCAGTACTTGTGTCAAACATTGTGATGCGAAGTCTTCAGAATGGATAAATAATGAATGAATATGACTTTGACTTCCAGCTCTGCTCCAGGCCGTGCGGGCCCTGATGATCGTTGGTATTGTTCTCGGAGCCATCGGTTGCCTGATTGCCATATTTTCACTGAAGTGCTTGAAAATGGGGAACATGGAGGACAACATCAAAGCCACAATGACTCTGGCATCTGGGATCATGTTACTTCTCGCAGGTGAAGTCATTTTCAATGTGTCTAGTTCTGTGTTACAGCTAAAGCATTCTGCACTAATCCCATCGTTTGCTCTTGATTTGTAGGTGTGTGTGGCATTGCCGGGGTGTCGGCCTTTGCTAACTTGATTGTGCAAAGTTTTCGCTTCACAACATATGCTGATGGCGGGTTCAGCATGTATGGAGGAGGGGGTGTAGGTGGACTCACAGGATCTCTGACTCCAAGGTGAAGTCAAATTAAGATGATGTTTTTTCTGCTCCAGCACTATGTTCAACGTGATATCACAGGAAGGCGTATAACTGCACTAAATAAATATTATTATTATTTTTCATATATAAGCTATATTGTTTTTAATTATTGTTTTAACTTAATTGTATATAGTACTCTTTAAAACATTATTTTTAAATATATTTAATTGTTTTTCTTATTGCTGTTAACCTACATATGACAAATAAAACTTAAAACTTGAACTAGCAAGCCACTTTTAGGGGCATTTTGAGTTTCATGTCCACGCATTTAAAGCTTTTCGCTTGTCATTTAAAGCCTCGTTTCATACTCGTCACATACGGACGCACGGTCGCAGTTTTAGACACGTGGTTACCGAACAACTCTACTTGTCTAGGGTTAGAAAAAAATCACGGTTTGGGTTCAAATAAGTATTTTTGTTACTTAAACACTGTACTTAGTTATTACAATTTACATGAGTATTTCAATGTTCTGCTACTTTGTACCTCCACTACAACTCCAGAGGTAAATATATGGACCCCCTACACAGCTTATATTGTAAAAAGGCTTCTCCTTTCCCGGCTGTACAGTAAAGTAATGCACACATTAATGCATCAATAATTATACTTTAATCATTTGATATATATTGTTCTGAAATGGGCCATTGTGAAGACTTTTACTCTTTGTACTTTAAGTACATTTTGATGCTAATACTTTTGTACTTTTTGTACTTTAGTAAAGTTTTGAATGCCGGACTTTTACTTGTAACAGAGTATTTCTACAATGAGCTGTAACTTTTATGAGGTAAAGGATGTAAATACTTCATAAACCTCTGTCTTGTTAGCGTTGTATTCACATGCAGTGATACCAGGCTGCTTCGATAGGCTTTACTCTTTAATCTTTGTCTTCCTTCAGGTACACTTTTGGTGCTGCTCTTTTTGTGGGCTGGATTGGCGGAGCTGTCTTGTTCATTGGAGGTATCATGTTGTGCCTGGCCTGCCGTGGAATGTCTTCAGATACAAAACAACGGTACGTTACGCCGTCTGTGACCTTTTCTGGTCTTTACCAGGACCGGTGGGGACGGCAGCAGCAGCTTTGACAGAACTTCTCTGCTCCTATACAGTAAAGTAACAGAGATGAGTAAGCTGCTAAATACAGCAGAGCTCCAACATAAATGTCTAGTCAGCAGGCGCTACATGCAAAAAACTAGTGCAGATTGTATGTTCACTGCTGTTAAATGAAGTCTTGGCTCCTGACAAAGCTGAACAACAATATAAAGCACCCCTGGATATATTCTGTTGTGCTGCAGGGCAGTAAAAAAAATCTCAGTTCCTTTGAAAGTTAAGGACACATACTCAGCAAAATGTAAATGCAAGTCAATTGGTGTGTGTATGTTTTGCATATATAATGCAGAGTTGCAAATGCTTACGAGGCTGCTTGCAAAACAATACACAGACATCCTGATATTCTTCTCCTGGTCACACTTTACTTGTAAATATGTTTTTCAATCCCATAATTTTTAATTGAATACTAATGAGTGGTGGGATATCCAGAGTCTGATGAGGAGGGAGGAGGGAGTGTGAGTCTGGATGTTGTACCTATTTGAAGCTATTGTACTTACAAGATTCTTGCTGTTCGGAGTTGTATCTCCATGATTGTTTGCACTTTTTGTACGTCGCTTTGGACAAAAGCGTCAGCTAAATGAACTGGAATGTGATGTAATGTTAGAATTCACAGCAGCAGCTTAAAAGACGCCAAACTAGACTCTTTAATTAATGCTTGTTTTTTGATATTCTTCAGGTACGACGGAATGGCCTACAAAGCTGCGTCTCACCCCACTATCTACAAGTCTGACACCAGGTCGCGCCCAGCCTACAATGACTCCTACAAGGTTCAGAGTGTTGATGGAAGGCAGTCCAACCAGAGATTTGACTACGTGTAGAGTCCTTCCACTCTTATAGATATACCTCTCTTTTACATTCTGCTGCTCTGTGATGATGTTTTTCTCCTGTTTTGGCCCACATGACATTGGATATTTTTTCATTTCTCTCTACTTTAATTTGGCTGAATTGCTAAACATTTAAGGTATTTTTTTATTATTATAATTTTTGTAATAATGTCATGTAATCTCAAATATTGAATGTTTTTTTGTGATTCGTATTGGGATATTTTTGTGTCAAATAAAAAAAATTGTGATTCTTATTTTGTGTTATTCAAAATGTACCACTACAACATGTAACACACAAAAGATAGTAATGACTAATTGAAAACATGGACCTGAGTGCACCAGCTGTTTGTATGGTAAGTTTAAATGGACCCTACTGTTCACTGAGTGGAGAATTATGCATCATTAAATTTAAATGAGTCACACTACACAAACAATTTCTCTCTCAAATATAAATATATATATATAACAATGTGAAGAGACGCACATACTGACTGTTTCAGAATGCAATTAAAGAATTGAACAAAAAAGATTTAACGCTCTGCACATTATAAATAAGTGGAAAGGTTTCACATGTAGGAGAAAATTAAATTATATCCACTGCTCAGCAGAGAAACTAAATTAATTTGTGCATAACCTGTCATAAAAGAGCATCAAAACATCTGAAACAAATATTGATTATTGTGTTGTTGTTTATCCTATTAGTGTTATCAACAGAAAATGCAGTGGTCATCAGTTTATCCATGTAGTTACCTGTTATCTCCAGCCCTCCGGCACCATATGATAAATAAAATAATTGTCACATTGTTTTCGTGGTAATTAAATAAAGTAAATGCTTCCCCTCAGATAAACACTGCGCGCTTGATGTAAGCCTTGTTCTTTGGTCAGACGCTGTGCGCTGTCTGTACGTGGACTGCTCTTTGATACCAAGGCACACTTACTCCTCTGGGATGTGTCTTTATTTCCCAGGGAACAGGCAGACAAGGGTTTAGATGATTTGCATGAAATCACATTTCTTGATAATGCAATTAATGGAAGTAATAAGTAGGTGGTAACATTTAATCACACTTAAAGTGAGTCATTCATTGTTCTAATTAAATTGTAGGAAAAGTAATGGCTCTGCATTAAGACAATGTGACAAACCTTTTTTTAAGCTCCTTTTCTACTTAGTCTCCTCCGTGTTAGAGGAGGCGTGGCTTGGCCTGCACTGAACACTCTTATGTCTCCAGTCTGGCTCATGGATGGAGAGTTCGGGTGAGGGCAGACACACTTTTTTGATGCATTATTGAAGATCTGATACAAGTATTTGATTAGAACTACCTGCTCTGTTGTGGACATCAGTTGTTCCACTGCGATGGATGTATCGTAGTCCACTTAAATGTAGTCATCAAGAGGACTTTAATATAGACTTATATAACTTAATACATTTGTAATGTTTCCTAAATCTAAAACTGTTACAAAGTAAATGTATTTTATCTTAATGTGGCTCTTATACCACACAGTTCTTCAGGTATTAAATTAACCCCTGTGCCTCACTTTAAAAAAGTTGCTCTGACAAAAATCTCTGCATTAAAAAACTGCCAAATTATTATATATTAATATTATTTTTCATTTTCACTGAATTCTTTTTTAATCAACATCAGTCTTGATAATAACTACCGCATATTCATTTTCAGAATTCTAACCATTTAAATTCCAGCTTGTTTACTTTTTTATGAAAAAACTCAATATTACTTTGTATACTAAGTTTTAGTCCCCTCCCCCCCACAGTTTTGGTTATGTAAATGATTAGCAACAACATTTTTTCCACGAAACCAGAAAAACAGCATGTGTTTGCGCCGTAGGGTTAACATGAGAAAATGTCTCAATCTGGTGGAAAATAGTAAAAACTACAATTTTGATAGAACTCCTGATATAATAGAATGCTGTGGTTTCTATGGGGATATGTGTGTGTGAGTGTCTGTATTTTAGCTACACCGTTTATTATATACTTATTATAGGAGCCGCATTGAAATTGCATTAATTAATTAATTAAAATGCCAACATTGTTTCTTGTGAGGCACAAGGGTTAAAACAAGAAGTTGATAAGAAATTTGACTTCCTTGTGTCAAAAACAAAAAGGTTTCTTTTGATGATCGTGCTTTAGAAAGGTGACCCACCAGCATGATATGTATTAATTGCAGACACATCTTTCTTAGATTTGAGATTTTGTAAACCTGAGTTTGCAGCTTTTATTTGCTTTTTATTTTACTCAGATAGTAAAAAATAAAAAAATAAAAATTATCCTGGTAAGGTTTTTGGTTAGGTTGGACCCTGTACATCCAACTCATATATCCTCATCCCTGAAACTGTGGCACCATCTACTGGCGGAGACAAGCATCACTGCTCTGTTCATGAAGGGGGACATGTGACTCCGTGATAGTGGAACCTGTTCGGCAGAACTCCTGTAAGAAGAGATGCCTCAGATCCACAATGTCCTGCTTTTTGTTATTTTATGATTCCAAAATTAAAACCATCTCTGTACTTCAATAAAAATATATTTAGGTGACTTGTATGGTGTAATTTACTTGCTTAAACTCGGGAGCCTGACACACACCATCACTTTCCACATTATTTCTCACATAGAGCCCGTTGAGTTGAGGTAACTTGATACGAGATTAGGACAAAATTATGATTTCAAACTGTATGAAAAATGTTGGTAAACCTGTAAATGACCAATTATCTGTAAATGTTACTGGAATTATATATTTTTTAATTCCAAGATATTAGCATTTAAATCAAAATCTGCAATTGCCATGCAATAATTGTTTACTAAACCATACTAAACTAAACTGAGCCAACAGTATTTCCAAAAGAAAAGTGGCTCAGGATGTCAGAGGAGCGACATTTATAGATGCTGTTGTCAATGTAAAAAGTCTCAAGCTCTGACAGCAGCTGTTGTGCTTCCAGTCCAGGCGGAACAGACCCTGAAGCTGCACTGAGACAATGGAGCCGGGCAGCAGTGGGTGGAAGCTAGGACACGCCGCATTAAGCTTAGTCACATTAATCTCATCAGTAACAATATACACATTAAAGCTAGAGTGGGTAGGCCTAATGTATTTAAAAAATATGGTGCTACATTTGTTGAAATGTTCTTTATATATCGAGAGCGATCAATAAATTAAATGCACTGAAAAAGTTAAAAGACATCAGTTATCTGTGGCTGTCGCAGGACTGAAATAAATCTGAATTAAATTACATGTTTTGGACGGTTGACCTGCCTGTCTACCTACCTGCCTGTCTACCTGCCTGTCTGTCTACCTGCGCACACTCTGCCCGTGCACTCATTGTGCGTCACAGGAGTCTTCCATCTGCTGCTGGCTTGACAGCTGTGAGTGCTAACAATAGACATCTTCGTTGTTTACGTTCATCATGATACTTTTGGGGGTGTGGCTTTGGAGGGAGGCCTGAATAGTTGCCAACTTGACGACTTTCTCGCTAGATTTAGCAAGTTTAGGAGCTAGTGCTGCTACTTTCATTTTTAAAAGAGTTGCCAACGTTGGGCTTGTTTGTTTTTTTGGTTGGATAATTTCCTACCCAAGCTTTAAAGAGCATAATGAGAAACAAGTACAATGTTATCTTTCAAAACCAAGAGAATTGGTCTGTGCAATATTCAGTCGTAGCCTTTCAAACAGCCCGAGTATATGTTCCCTTCTGCAGGATTTATATTGGTGTGCATGATGTATAAATATTTGGGTGGTTTCCATTTGTTCAAACATTCTGATATGATGAATTTAAAGTGATATAGGTTTAATCTCACTGACGTCTCCGTTCTGGCTGCTTGCAAACTGCTTGATTTGTATCAAAAGGTGAAATGAGAGGCCTGACACAGTCAAGGATCTGATAAAGGGATGGTTCTGCTTCATGAAGAAAAGTCAGTCACATACCTTTTGATGCCTTGAGTCTACTGAGTGATATGAAGCATTGCTAACATTCTTCTAGCAGATCACAAAGAAATACTATGTGGAAAAGAGAATAACTGATTGGTGCTAATTTAAAAGTAAAACTATTTGGTGTAAAGGAATATATATATTTCAACTAGAAGGGCACTCGTAGAGAGTAAACCTCGACCAAGGCAGTTTCCAAAAGTGAAAAATAATATGTGCATCCGCTCTGTGCTTCGGATCCATGACCAAATGTAATGGGTTCCTCCTTGGTCCATGCTACACCTTCCACCAAGTTTAATGAAAATCGGACCAGCAGCTTTTCCATAATCCTTCTGACGAACGAACCAAACCAAAAACATGAACTGGATGTAATTACATCCAATAACAGTCAACATGGGACCAAGACCACCGGACACAGGGCTTTCCCACCATTGTACATACTGTAACTACATTCCCATATTATAACACTCACATGTGTGGGGCAAGCTGGAGTTGAAAGTTCTTCTTGGAAGTCAAATGATGTACCACAAGGTACATTTGTAATGGATCAGTTGATCGTGAACATTTTAAGAATGTTAATGGGAATCTTCCATACTCTCCTCCATTGGGCCTGAGAGCTCATTGCATGAGGCCAGAGAGCGTTATTACTACAGGAAGTCAACCTGCACATTTCTACTTCCACGATCATTCTGTCACATCCAATAACCTTGTGTACTGTTTGACCTAGTTGTGTTCATAAAACAGAAGCCATCAAAATCTGAGATGCAGAAAATAACAATAAAAAGAGAACTTGTGGTTTCCTGATAAATCCCCAATGTGCTGGTAATATTGTTAGGTATCTCAACACTCTTCCCTCCTCACAGTGGACGAGGAAGCAAACTTATTTGATATAGCATTCCTGTAATCAGTGGTGTGGATAGTAGAGTTCAGACTTCTCTTCTTCCTGTTACTGATCTTTGCTCCACACCATGTTGTCAGAGAATCTGTAATGTCGAGAATTTTAAGTTCCTCTTTAACAAAGTCTTGTGTGACCTGGGTGACTTATGGCACGATCCACTATAAAAGGCCTTTCTGTATGCATAGGTAATGTTTTCCTTTCTAATCTTCTCACAAAGACTTAGTAAAGATTCAGACCAATGGACACTTTGGCTGTCAACTGAAATTTCAAGAACCACAGTTCGGTCGGTCCACAAAACATTTCCGACCTTTGGACGGCCACAGTTTTCGTCCTTGGAGGCTGACATTTGGCATGGATGTCGAGTGTGTGTGAGGTTGTGTGCGTGTGAATGCATGAACCCGTGGATGCATGCATGTACGTGGTCGCATCTATTGCCAATTTGAGCTGGTTTTATTAATATTAGTCTATATTAAAAAAGGACCGTAAACAAAAAACATTAATTAATTAATACACACATAACAATCACCGACACTAACAACATTCATCTACATTCAACATCATTATAGTCGACAAATCTACAAACACACTTCCACATATACATACCAGCACATTCATGCAGCACAACTATATATATATTTTTAATTTAAATTAAAAACCTGAAGGGTCAAATTAATGTCGACATTACTCAATATCCATTTTTTGCACAATTGCAAAAATAATGAATGTCAATGCAAGTTTTAAGTTTATTTCAATGTTTGATGGCCGTAAATGAAAAGGCAGATTGTGCAAAGGCAGTCTGCCGCGGTGGGATGTTTAGAGCATATCGAGAGGTTCTGCTCATATACTGAAAAATAATGTTGTAAAACAGAAATAAAAATAAAATAAAACACACAGATAACACTGCAATATGTCTGGGGAAGATAGAAGGTTAGACCTATGTTTTATATTGTGTTTGTTTGTTTTTGCCTACCTTATTTTAACCATTTACTGCCGTGATACACACTCCTGTCCAGTAGGTGGCGGTAAACACAGTTCACGTTGGTTTGTGAGCCTCCAGTAAGCTCACAGAAGAAGACGCCAGCCTCCAGCTGAGACGGTTTAAAGCGCATCTCGCCTGTGGTTCTACTTGCTGCAACAAGCCCCACACCGCCCTGTACATTGCTGCACTTTTCCGTCACTGGAGCCCCAAGTCTCATGTAAATGGAGCCTCATGAACTCGGCATACTGTCGGCGAGGTTAAAAGAAAGCAAGCCAAACCCGAATTAAAAATGCCGAGTGACTTCCGTCTTGGTTTTTAGCATGCTCTTTACGTGGCTTTATAATGATAGTTGACGTTAGCGGCGAAGCGTTGAGTTAATCCTGTCGACTATCAACTAATGGCGCTCACAGCTAAATACATCAACTTGGATTAGCCTCGATGCTTTGCTGAATAACATAGTAGTTCATATTCTGTATTAGCCATTAGCAGTGGACCTAAGACATTTCGATGTTTAACCGTATCCCGAGTATGATTCATCTGGTGGTTTGATGGGGCTTTCAAGGACCATGATGCCGTCAAAGTTCCAGCTTTTGGCTGTTTTGGCATTTGCAGTGTCGATGCTCTTTATTGAGAACCAGATCCAGAAACTGGAGGAGTCACGAGCTAAACTCGGTAAGACCAAAAACAAAGGTAGTTAGTTCGCTTTGTTAGCATGTTGTGTAATTAATGTGTTCATGAGTGCTTGGGTGCTGATTTAGTCTTTAAGATAATATTCCAGACGAAATTGCTGCTGGCAAGAGAGTGGCATTAACCTACATGCACTACTGTTAATGAGCACGTGGAGGACTTTCTGGAAACAGTTTTTACACACCACATTCAGTACATTTAGTTGACGTTTGAGCAAAAAAATAATAATCAAAAATTACTTGTTTTTATCTAGCTAATTACCCTAAAGGTTATTTATATGACTCCATATTTAGTTTTTGCAACAACAACAACAACATCGGGATATCGGTTAAAATACATCCTTACTTTATAAACAAGAAAACCTATTGATTAAACATCGGTTATTCTAAAAGCTACAGGTAGCCAGTGTTTTAAGCAGTGGGGTAACGTGATCCATTTCCCTTGTTTTAGTTGAGACTCACTGTAGTTTTCTTATAGATTTGTTGGTAATCTAGTGAAAACAGAATTAATATAGTTTATATGGCTAGTAATAAAAGCAAGATATATTCATAAAATGATAAAAAAAAAAAAATTGTAAATGATATTGTTGAATTAAAATTTAAAACCGAGTCTAAATGCACTCCAACGTTTGTGATGTTAGGTTTAGTGTGTTTGCTAAGGCCCACAAGTGCAGTATCTCTTTGGGTCCTATTAAAATAATTAGTTTTTTTTTCTTCTTCTGAACTTGAAACTGAACGTTGAGTAAAAGGATGGTAACTAACCTCCTGCACAGTTACTGTATAATGTCTTTAAGAAGAGGAACATTACAGGGGTCAAGAGACCATCCTTCTGCCTACAAACGCAACACAACAGACAGACACGTGACTTCTCTGTCCTCATGGGTCAGACAGTGAAGTGCTGACTGTGCAGCATGGCTGCTTTACATTGAGCTACACACCGCTGATCCAAGAGATACTCACAAGGCCCTTCCTGTAATTGGCTCTTATTAACGTTGCAGTAGAGACTAGAAGTAGAAGAAAAAACACTTTTAATTATGCCTCCTATCAATATGATCATTAGAAGCTTAATTACTTACTTGTTTCAATGTTATTGTATTTGAAGGACCTGCGGTTTTCCCTAATTAAGACGACCCAAATTTAAAACTACTTGTTAATTTACACAACAGATGCACCTTTTACTTTATTGTTGTGTTTGTGGCCTGACACAAACTGTGTATGCTGCCAAATGAGAATAACAAAAATCATCTACTAACTATTGGCTCATTAAAATCTAGGCAGCAGGGAATGTCAGCCAGTCCATAATCATATAAACGCACCCCCCCCTCTTGTTTTTTACCTCGGTTTGGAATAGATATTGAGATTTAGGGTTGGGCGATATGACAGTGTCACCGAGCAACAGTAGAAATGTGTCCACCGGTAGAGATTTGGTATCCACCGCAGTAGTTTTTCTCGCGGGATCCCACAATATCGCAAATCCAGCTGCCACACAAGGTAACGTGATTTAGGAAGAAAGTGAAGTTGTAAATACAGAGCTGGAGGAGGATGAACTCTGGTTGCATGATTATCAGGCATTTGCACTGTAGGTTATTCTTGGCAGTGTTTCGTCAGCTTTTTTTAAATTTAAGAAACGCAAATCCTGCAGGAAAAGTAAAGACTTTCTTCCTATTAATAAACTATACACATTCGTGCTTTAAATTGCACCGACTAAAGTCAGGCTGGTATTTATTTGCACCTTAAAACCTGTAACACTTGAAATTATTGTTCTCGGGGACCTTAAAGCTTCCAGTTTGAATTTATTTTAGTTTTACTGGTTTGACATTTTCTTAATTAAGTGTTCAGAACAATATCTGTATCATGATGTATACCGTTACCATGATATAAAATGACATGTACTGTGATATATGATTTTGGCCATATCGTCCACCCTTATCGAGAATCATGGAATTATATTGCTATTTGTATCGACTACTAAATTCCGTGACATCCCGATACAGAACTTACCATCGCCAGACACGAGTTGGCTGAAGTAGAGCAGCGTCGCAATGAAGACAGCGGGCGGGAAACGTCCCCATTGGCAGAAAAGGACGACATGGTCATCATCTACAACAGAGTGCCCAAGACGGCCAGCACGTCCTTCACTAACATCGCCTACGACCTTTGTGGGAAGAACCGCTTCCACGTCCTGCACATCAATACCACCAAAAACAATCCTGTCATGTCAATACAGGACCAGGTAAGACCCTCCACCATTGTTGTAACTAAAGTCTAAATCCCATTCAAAACATGAGGTCAGAGGTTAGGGTGGTACCAAATGTCATTCTTTTACATTCAAAGCTTCTTTTGAGGTTTTCTAATGCAGCTTATTGTGTCGTGATATTTTATGACGTCATCTCTCAATTCAAAAACAATCCTCAATTTAAATACAGTGGTTCATCTGAATGAATGAGTTACTCTTTCTTTATTAAATTAACTTGTTAATGAATAAAACTCCTCAGTTGTGTGCAGCGGGCGGGAGAACAAACAGGTTTTGACCGCATGGAAAATGTTTTTTCCTTTTTAAAGCGATCGCCAACAAATATGGCTTGAAGCAAAAATATTCAATCCATAACATGTGAATTTTGGAAACTATTACGTCGATCTTTTTTCAATAAATGTTGACTTTTGGACTTCAGAACGCTCTGGAGTGTTTGGATCACACGACTGGGACACAATTCTCCACAGTCAGCACTGGGATGTAATTCTACAAAAAGTATAATACTAATAATATTAGTGTAGCTTCATCTTTACCTGCAACTGTGCAGAAGTACCATCTTTAAACACAATGAATAGACGTGCAAAAGAAAGCTGCAGAGCATTCAAATGTTGATTTTAATCATTTGAATGTCATTATGAATGAAGCTTGGACACTTTTCGTACAGCCCTAGTCTGAATGTATTATAGCATTTAAACTTTTTTACTTTAACTGCAAATAATAAACTTGTTTATATAGTTACAAAGCAACAAAGGCAGAATCGTCCTTTGTTGGCTTAACAGATGCTCCGCTTGTGACAGGTGTGTGGGGACTTTGATCATCACAACTGAGAAATGTGGAATTATAAATAGGCCATTGTTGTGGCCAGAGTTGTTCTGGTTGTAACATGAAACATGAATGTGTCCTGAAAACGTGGAATAATATCAAGAGGCTTTGAGCCGTGCTCTGTTCACAGCCTTACGTCTTCAGCAGTAGATTGTTACTAAAGTCTCACTGCAGACTTTATTTCTGTGATGTTCTGAATAGTATCTGCTCATCTGTCAGATCTGTCAGTGAGCTATGTAGAAGAATAGGAAGGACACAAGGATGGCAGATTAATGTTGCTGCATTTTTCTCCTAGTTTCTATCAAATGCTACAATTTGTTAAAGGCTACATGGTCAGCACACATACAATGACATTTGGGGTTGAAGAGGCGTTCCAGAGAGGAGGCTATCATTCACTGAAGCTCAGGTGTACTCGTAGTTTACAGAGAGATATTCCAGCTCTTTGGATTTAAAAGGAAATAATACCCATGGGGTGTTAGTAGTGACTTAAACATGGAATGGACAGTGTGGAAAATGTGGATTTATTTTCATGCTTTGTCTCCCAATGTTAGGCGACAGGAAGTTATTGTACATGTAAGCGTAAATGATGTGGCACTATAATTTTATTGCGGATCCTGCAGGTGAGTTTGCAGTAATATGTGTTTTAGCAGTAGCATTACGCTAGCTCGCTATTTAGGGTTAGGTTTGTAGTTTGGTTAGGTGGGTCTGAGCAGCAGGGTCATTCCATACCAACTCACCAAGACATCACACTTCATTTAGGGATTTCCTTAAAAGGATTAATGTCAAAACTTACTAGGTACTTTTTTAATTAATGAATTTTTGGAAGTTTGTGTATTTCTATTTGTGTATTCCTCACCAATGACTTGTTTTTCAATGGATTGGGTTAATATTTAGTACGCAACATTCAGGAAACCCTGAGGATCATGCTACAAGCATGACAGCAAACCGCCAACGAATATGAATTGAAGCAGAATTCTTTTAAAGATAAAAACATGTTGTGAATATTGGAAATGATGAAATAGATGTTGACTTTTTGACTGGAGTTATTGGAATTGTTTTGATCACACCAGTCTGAAACAATCCTGCGCAGCCACCACTGGAATCTAATTCTGCAAATAGTTTAATACTAATAATATTAGTGTAGCATCTTTATCTGACACTGGCCACACATACCAGCTTTAAACACAATGAATAGACATGCAACAAAGAAAAAGGAAGCTGCTTATTTAGATTAATTAAAAGAAGTATTTCAGCTTCAAGGGACCACACACTTGGTGATAGAAGTTTAGGGAACCATAAGAGAAGAATGTTGTTCAAGCTGGGCTTAGTTAGTAGGTTGTGCCGTATATAGACTTTAAAAGCTCCAGAGAATCAGCATGCCATCAGCACACATCAGAGCCGGTTACACTGGATGCATTTGTATCGCTGGCAGTGCAGCAGCTCAGGACACATCGTGTAAATGCCACAAAGCTATGCAGGTGTTATTTTTGGCTGCTCGTGCCAAGGTAATATCCTGTCTGCCATCGCACAACAGGCCGCCCCCCTCCATCTCACAAACAGTCCGTTTCCTCTGCACATGATAAAACAGAGACAGTCTGCTGGCACCTCGGAGCCCCACTCCTTTTACAACAGGAACACTCTTATACACACATATAGAGTATCCAGTAATGGCATGTAGCTTAGCCAGAAACTGCTCAATGTGTTTCACTTTGTCATTTTTCTACTCCCTGAAAGCGCAGAGTGTGTCAAAGATAACAGTAATACATGGAGGTGCTGATCTGTAGGAAAGCTTTCAGAACCAACATTAGTGCTGTTTGATGTTGACTGATGAAATGTGCACTGACATCATACAGCCTTTGATGAAATACCTTTTAAAAGTAATTTAATTTTGTTAATTGAAGTTGTCTGACTTTGTTTTTACACTATTGACTCAGGGTGTCATTTCCACATGTCCCAGTCACTTAGGAATCAAACCTGTTTGTGCCGCTTCTAACTTTTATAGCTTCAGCTTTTCTTACTAAAATGTCTCTGAACATTTTCCTCTTACCTTTCTGCCATCATAAACCAGATGAATGACCATCAGAGTTGAAAATAGTTTTGATTCCCTCATCTGAGTTGCCTTGAATCGTGGCCGTGCACTCACAGCAGTGAGGGGTGGTGCGGTGAGGGGTGGTGCAGTGCAATGTGCACAATATTCTCCTCAAAAAACAAAACAAGAAATCAACATCCATTTCAAGGCAGTAAAACGCACTACTCTTTGTAGTAGGGATGTCAGGAGCACCGCTCCTTAACGTTAGCTGTTATGATCAAGCTCTATTCACTAAAACAATAGTATCAGGGGAAGGTTAATTATAACGTTATTGTAAAATGTAGTTTTTGGCGTGAAGCCTGAATAAATACAGTTGTTTGAAATGTTTTCACAACAATATAAGATAGATATTACAGAGGAAATTATGATCTTTGTAACCTCCTCACAAAAACCAAGATGTAAACGGTAATAAAGGAGTGTTAGTTGAAATGCATGGGATTTATTTACTTGTTCACGGTATCGAGAATCCTACTAAATGTCTGGTGTTGTGACATCCCTACAGCACAGAAGCAAATACAGCATTATCTACCATGAAGTATGTGCAGCAGTTGGGCGTCAAGTTAATGCTACTAAACTAAACTGACCACTTTGTTCAGTTGCACGTCTAAGTCAACTGTAATTAAAAAGAAATTTGTGAAAAGTGCAATTTCACCTTCTGCATCATTTGGGTAAAATGACGGAAAGTCATTCGGGGTACATCAAGTTAAATTCAAAGGACAAACTAATAAAGATAAAACGAGGAGATGTAACGAATCCTTTTACGTGTGAACTAATGTGAAAGAATGTGTTTATCTTTTACCTAATTCTAATTAATGTGACCCATTCAGTCACCTGATTGGCTTCCTTTGTTAGCCAATGTGATTTTAGTGTCATGGATTCTCACTTCATCCTTTTTCACATGTGAGAAAGAGTCCATGTCTTTTGAGCAGAACGGCATCTGTATCAGTCTTTAGCAAAGCCAGCCATTCTCACTTCTCTGTCCCAGTGTTTTCTTTGTTGTTTACTGTGTTTTTCCTTTTCCTGGAGTTCCCCTGCTGCTCCGTAATTAGTTTCCATTATCTCCGTCTACAGGTGCGCTTTGTCAGGAATGTCACCTCATGGAGAGCGATGAAGCCCGGCTTCTACCACGGCCATGTAGCTTATCTGGACTTCTCAAAGTAAAGCCCTTCATTTCCTGTAATACCATTAATATCCAGATTAGTTACAAACAGTTAGCAGATAAAAGGGAGGTCATGTATTGATTGCTAATGTGTGCTTTTAGTGTTGATTAATAGCATTGTTGTCCTTATCTCCACTGACACTATCATTTCAGTGATCACAGGTAATTATCCAAATGGTGTAGGAGAGAGGCTGTTAACGTTCTCCCTGATGCTGCCACCCTCTCACTGATGGAAAAACTCTTTCTGTGGTGCAATAAACACGATTAACTAGGTGGCAGCTTCATGGGCTGATGTCTGTTAGACCAGAAATTTGTCCTCAAGTGTCTGTTCAATACAAACAAAGTGTCAACTTTCTTTTTATCCAGATATGGGGTGAAGGGTAAGCCCATGTACATAAACGTGGTGAGGGACCCCATAGAGCGCCTGGTGTCGTACTACTACTTCTTACGTTTCGGAGACGACTACAGACCCGGGCTTCGACGAAGGAAACAAGGAGACAAAAAGGTTTCTTATCAAGCGCACATCAGTCTTATGCTGTGTTCACACCTCTTTTGTGTTTATTTAAGGCCCTGTCAGCACATATCCGTATGACAGAAACGTATGCCGGCGCATATGAAATATCGGCAATAGGTTGATATAAATTAAGGGTAAGTTGTGATCGTTTGAAGGACGCAGACGTTACACCGAACACGCCAGACATACAACCCTGTCACACAGCTCCGTATGGCAGAAACATGCCAGCGTATATGAAAAGTAGCTCAAAATGTCCAAATACGTCCAACTTTTCCACATTTTGTATTAGTAAGTGATGCTCTATCAATAGGTTAGACATGTGTATCTGTATATGTTCACTTTTCCGATTCGATGAAAAGTTGGACGTATTTGGACAAATTGTGAGCTATTTTTTGTATACATTTCCGCCATACGGATATGTGTGTCACACACACACACACACACACACACACACAGCAAACACGGCGCTCAAGTCCACTTGTCTCTGTCATAGTCTCAGTCCTGACGGTTGTGCTACTATAATGCATAAAGATGGCAGTTTGCTGGTGGGGTGGTAGATTAACCCATATTTGGCGGGCGGTGCAGATTGGTGGATGCGAGTAATAAAAAACCCTGACCTGCACATCACTATTATACACATTGATATCTAAATACTGTGTAAGTTTACTATGATATAAACTCACCGGCAATTAAGATGTCCATTATTGATGATAGGTGACGGCTACAATAAATGTTTCCTCCACTTCTGATTCAACAACATCAGGGCGTCGGGGTCGTCAGGAGAATATCAACGCTCGTAGGCTTTTGCAATTCGGCGTCGTACAAATTTCTAGCATAGGAGGAAAAATGTCAACTCGCACAGACATTTGCTTTGCGTTTGGTGTGAACACCATTAATCAAGTTCAAGACCTATTGTTTGTCCACACAGAAATGTTTCATTGATGTGTGTTTATGCTGTTTTTCAGACCTTTGACGAGTGTGTGTCATCGGGGGGGTCTGACTGTGCTTCTGAGAAACTCTGGCTGCAGATCCCCTTCTTCTGCGGCCAACATTCAGAGTGCTGGTGAGCTTCGCATGATGCGGCACATTAGGGCTGAACAAATAGCTTCTTACTTAACAAGAGCCTCACTGTTAAGAATGACACAATTAGCGCTGTCTTAACGAGCTGCAGAAAGTAACAGTTTAAGCAGTTGGCTGTTGATTAAAACATTTATGTCTGTACATTTGCAACTTATTTACACATCTTACAGTTACAGTGCAACATTACTCAGTCGTCTGGCCAATATTCAGCATGTCTTTAGTCTATGGATCCTGAGGGAAGATCCGTCTCTTTAGCTGCTAAATGCTCCACTGTGTTCACCTGCTGGTCTCTAACTGTGTCTGCTGTTCAGTGTTGAGCAGGGAGTGTACAGTGGGATGTCACAGCATTATGACAGTGAACCAACCCCTTTCACATTGTCATTTGTTACACTATTATTATAAAAACTAAGGATTATAGCTGCTTTAACTGACAGGTTAAAGAAAGAGGAACCCTGGGAAGCGTCTGCATTATACTATTTATTCAGTGAACGTAACATCAAGTTAAGTTTGTGATACAATGCAACAGCAATTAAACTTCCAATAGCTATATTATATTCCTGCACAGAGTTTACATTAGGGATTTCTTGATAATATTGTGTGTGCAGGAATGCAGGCAGTAGATGGGCCCTGGAACAGGCCAAGTACAACCTGGTGAATGAGTACCTGCTCGTTGGAGTAACTGAGGAGCTGGATGACTTCATCATGATCCTGGAGGCAGCACTGCCGCGCTTCTTCAAGGGAGCCACAGAGCTCTACAGAACAGGTACCAACACAACACACGCCGCCTCACAGTCTGCCTCACAGTCTGCCTCACAGTCTGCCTCACAACTCCAACATATTCATGTCTCTGCACCAGCGACAGCCTAGTTGTGTTTGGGCTCTCTCCGTCGGTCCGTACTTCTGTACGTTCTTCTTGTGAACGTGATGTCTCAGGAACGTCTTGAGGGAATGTCTTCAATATTGGCAAAAATGTCCAATTGGACTTTAGGAGGAACGGTTTATAATTTAGTGGTCAAAGATCAAGGTCGCTGTGACCTCACAAAACAAGTTTTTGTCAAGAACTCAAGATTTCACAAGGAAATTATGAAAGATTCACACGTCACATGTCTAATAGGATAAGATGATTAAGTGATGACATGTTGCACAGACATGAGGTGATAGTTGATTCTAGTTGTTACTGAACACTAGTCTGCTACAGTAACCCTGTGTTGTGTTGTGTTGTGTTGTGTAGACTGACATCAAACCCTCTCCTGTTCTTCCAGGAAATAAGTCCCATCTGCGAAAGACCACTGAAAAGAAGCCCCCCAGCAAAGAGACAATAGCCAAGCTGCAGGAGTCTGACGTCTGGAAAATCGAAAATGAGTTTTACGAGTTTGCACTGGAACAGTTTCAGTTTGTGCGTGCTCACGCTGTCAGGGAAAAAGATGGAGAACTTTATGTCCTGGCTCAGAGCTTCTTCTATGAAAAGATCTACCCCAAAGTGAACTAAAAAGTGCAGCCAGAACAGAGACTAGGGCTGCACACGGACTTTCCAGGACTAGAAGTCCTTTACACGGGGAGGAAGTTCCTCAAGTGATGCTGGTGAATGCTCCAATGCTCTTCCTGACCCTGTTGCAGTACACACAATCCCTTTCAGACTGTACAGTTGACTTTCTATGAGGAATGTGTCTAATTTATTTTTATTGCTGGTGCAGCTGTTGAGAGAACTTAACATGGATTTAAACCGTCAGTGTGGACGGTGAGAAAGAATTCAAACCCAGAGCAGGGGAGGAATCATTACTGGATGTGATGCATCTCGACACCCAAGAGCAGCATTTGATTTATGAAGTTATGGTGCCTTTTATCACAATTTATTTTGCCATTCATTTGATCCCATAATCATGATTTCTTTTTGTAGAACATCACATTTATTGGCTCTTTC
Source organism: Cottoperca gobio (assembly GCF_900634415.1). Lineage (NCBI taxonomy): Eukaryota > Metazoa > Chordata > Actinopteri > Perciformes > Bovichtidae > Cottoperca > Cottoperca gobio. The sequence continues at coordinate 4,774,182 of NC_041358.1, read as the reverse complement.
TATTCTTAGAGAATTCCCTTCTCTGAGTTGTTGATCATGTCTAACGTGTGTATTTGTGTCATACTCATGATGATAAGCAGGAAGTACCTTGGAACATTGATGTCCTGAAATAATTGATCATTTTGGATTGTGTTAATACATTTGGCATACATTTGAGCACTGTTTTTTGTCTAAATTGCAAATGCATGCTATTTAAGCGCAAGAGTTAAATGATACCCCAGCTATTTTAAATGTCCCTTAGCAGCAGAGACTTTGAGTCCCTGGTATGGATCAAGCACATACAGACTGAAATGATCAGGCTTTAAAATTCCTCATTCCTACATTACTCATAGTGCAATCTGATAGCATCTGTCATTAGACCCTCCTGCCTGAAAACGTTTATGTTTGTACAGCAAGAATTATTATACCAAAATCAAATACTAATCAGAACCTCTACAGATGGCTGTCACTGCATTAAAGAAAATCCCCTGATGGGTCTGAGCAGGGGCGTAGCTAGGTTTTCAAGTTTGGGTGGGCTTAGCCCAGAGGTGAGGTGGAGCTGTGCACCTGCATGGTAGTCACCATTCACCACAATCACCATTAAAGGAACTCAGATGGCATGATGATGGAGAAGTAAGTCTGGGAGTTGACATGCCTTAGGACATTTTAGGTGGGCTTATAATGCCTAGCTATGCCACTGGGTCTGAGTTTGTTCTTCTGCACAGTGGCTTTGAGCTAAATGCTAATGTTGACATGCTACAGTAACATGCTCACAATGCTAACATGATAAGAATATTTAATGTTAAATTTGTTAACAATCTTAATTTAGCATTACTAACATGAGCTAATTAGCTCTAAACACAAACTAGCTTTCTGCAGGTTTTTAGTTATAAACTAAAGTCTTGGACATTTTGACCTGATGGTGGTGCTAGAGGAAACGTTAAGGGATCACCAAAGTAATTACAATTCATTCCTGTCAGGACAAAACGTCCTGACTTTGAGTCCTTAAAGTAGGTCAAGCTCCAAGCACCCTGGATCCTACATTTACCATAATGCAACTCTGTGATTCGCCGTATAAATGCCCATGTCTTTCATACTTAATGTTATGGCTGTAACTAAGTATTATTTACATTATAGATTATTTGATGATTATTTTCTTCCATTAATCAATTTTTTTTTTTTATAAATTGTGAAAAATGGCCGCCTGTTTCAAGAGGAGATTTTCAAATTGCTTGTTTCGCCTGAATAACAACATCAAACCGAAAGATATTCAGTTAACAATGACATAAAACTAGAAGTCACTTCCATGAGTAAAATAAATAATGCCTGTATCCGTCCCATGATTTGGATCCCCTCCGAAATGTAATAGGTTTTTTGTTGGCCCATGCTACACCTAGGTTTTAGCCAAGTTCCATGAAAATCAGACCTGTATTTCTTCTGAAATCCTGCTGACAAACAGACCAACAAACAAACTAAACAAAGTGGAAACATACCCTACTTGGCAGAGATGATGCAAAGTAAAGCATCCTCACATTTGCAAAGCTGGAATCTTGGAATTTTTGTCATTTTTGATAAATTGATAATCAAAATAGTTTCCCCTTAATCGACTAACCAATGATTAACCTGTAATGCTGTGTTTCTGTTGAAAATACGTTGTCTCCAAACACTTTTAGGCTTGAAGCTGAGACGCACTCCCTGTGACTAATACATTGACGTTGACGTATAAAATTGGTGGAGCACCCCATTAATAATTATAATTTTAATGGTCTGTTTTTATTAGACTGTCAATTTTTGTATAAGGATGTTTCACTGGAGGCCAAATACTTTTAGCCTTTTTCCCACTGTTTTTTAAAGTTGATTATGTCACGATAGGAGATTTTTTACACCCTGTCTGTGTCTCTTGCAGTGACTTACACGAGCCCAGTAACTCTTGACTCCATTTCTCGTCTTTTGGCTCCATAATTACAGAATAATTGCCTCGCTATATCTTACTCAACAGGGAGTACTTAACCACTGAAACCGTGAAATAACAGACTGGGACGGGATGATCTGCTGAAGTCAGCGGTATTACCAAATCTTTGCCTCCTCTCTGATGGGAGAATAGACAGGAGGGAGGGAGAGTGTCTGCAGGGAGCAGCACTCGCACGCTCCACCAGTCCACAGCCTGTTCTTGTGTCTACAAAGAGACCAGCACAAAGGCCCTAACCCACATTTGACGCTTTGTGGCCATGGACACAAGGAGAGGCCGCCCGTCTCAGAAAATAGAACTCAATTAACAGTTTAGCTGCAGGCATATTGGAACATAGTTTCATTAACGAGATGAATACAGTCTGATAATTACTTCATCTCAATTAAAAAAAACCCCCGCTACACTCTATATTGATTGTGGCTGATGAGCTTGAAGGTTAATTAGGAACACGATATTTCAAAAGTCTATCCTGCTTTGTTGTTTGACATTTGTGCTAACTGTTTGTTGTTGTGTTGTTTTGTGCAGATTTTAAAGACTCTGTAGGTCTTCCTGACACAATAAGACAACTTTTTGTTATCTATTCAACAAAAGGATTGTCTTTTCTTTCAGCAAAATAACATGCTTCTCTCCTAACCTTGACTCCAGCTTGTGTTTGAAGTGCACAGCTTCTGTCGCGCTGTTCTGCTCTGAGCCACTAGAGGGAGCCGTGGTCCTTCTCAAAGCCGACACGGAGCAGCACGGGGACTTCACCAAGCCCCCATTAATGCACCTGTGCAAAGCCAAATGGAACAAACTAATAGTGCATTACCATTAACAATACAAATTACACCATTAGGCACACTTGGCTCTCAGGCCTTGGGATAGCTATAAATAGTTCCACTTGGTCTTGGACAATTTGTGCTGTACTTGCATAATGACAGCACTCAAATTAATTCAGGGTGTACAAATGGAGTACACATATAGCTGCATGTTGAGACGATGTGCCTCTTTCCGTAGAGTCACCTTTGCAAGACGTTGATCAGTGGGACCAGCAGGCCTAACATAAGTAAAATGTCTCCATTAAAACCCATCCAGAGCATTTGAGCCTGTTATTACAGAAGCTGTACACGGAGTAATGACCTCTTTTTGTCAATGAATTTTGGCTGGTATTCTAGAAATGGCCGTCTGGATCGGTTTTGGACCCTTTTTCAGCGGTCCATAGGAGACCCAGCACAGTTTTTGCAGCTAGCTGACCTCAAAGTGGTTTCAATACTGCTCTATAAAACAAACAGAGCAGAGCAGAGGCAGCTTGACTGCCCCTCACTGGGACTGTGGACAGGACCTTAAAGCGCTTAGCCTAAGGGGAACATTATGTGTACTACTTTTCGCTGTGTTTTATGTAAATGCATCATACTGAAATGGAAGGTAAAATTAAGCCAGCATGTCAGAGGCACTGGGCCAACTAAATTTTAAGTGATCCTGATATTCCTTTTTTACCAGAGCCTGATGCACATGATAGATTGCAATTGATGGGGGGGAGAAAATGATGGAAGCAATCATCATCATAAAGCATTGCCAGATTCGTCCATTAATGGTTTCTTGCCCTGTTACACATTGGCATTGGATGATGTGAAAAGGATAGTTAACCAGTACTAACGTTCTTCTGTGCTTACACTTGCTATTTTGAGTGCATAAGTGCGTTCGCACTGACACGTATGGCAAAATGCAGCACACTATGAGTACCTGCAAAGATGGTGAACTTAAAACTGTCAGAAAGTTGAGTGTGGAAATGTGGATACTTCTAACCCTCAATGGTCACAATCATGGCTATGTACCAGAAGAGGAGGTTCCAGAAACTTTTGGTTTTTTTGGTGAACACCGCACTATACAAATGTAATTTATACACATGTTGTTTTTCATCAATTTGCCACTATACTGTTGTCAGATAGAAGCCATCAGTATGTTTATTGGGTTAATTTAGCAGTCTGTAATGATTTGGTACTGCAAATGTTAACATGAATTCTAGCTAGCTAGCTAACAGCGTTGATTGTCATTTCTGCAAGTGCACAGTAGCTGTTTAAGATTTGAGACAACACTTCCCTGTCAGAAGTCCTGCAATAGGCAAGTACGTAGTAAGTAGTAGTGTACACAGTGTAGGCTACTACACGTAAGTGTACAAACAGAAATATCCACATTGAGACACAATCTAAGGGTCTACAACCATGCTAACGGCTCAGTGAGGCTGAACAATTGAACCCCAGTTTGTGCCTCTCATGTATTAGCGCTACATTCGAGTCACAGAGCTAAGAATCTATTCCTCTAAAAGATATCTGATATTTGAAAAACCCCAAAAGGTTGTTTAACAAAACGTATTGCTGTTCTGAATGTAGTTCCGGAATCCTCAAAGATTTTCCCAAGATCTGGATGAAGAAATATTCTGTCCACTGCACGAAAAAGAAAGAAAATGACTAATAAAAAACAAACAGTAGCTCATGGTTACCTGAATAGAAAACAGAGTCGCAACTTGGAAAATGGGTTCAAATCTTTTTTATCTTGCAGGCAACAGTCTAAAAAATGTCATGGCAATTAAGTAGTTGTTGAAATATTTCAGTTCAAGAGTGGGACCGGCAACAGGTCGATAACACAAATCACTCAGTCACCATCCTTCCCGGAACACGGCTGTATAGGTCGTCAAGCAGCTTATTGTGTTTATTGTTAAACAGCAACCTCTAGTGGCCATAGTAATTATGATGCACGCAAAACAGGAAGTCAGGTGACGTAGTATAAAGAGTACGCTTAGGTCGCGATGCATGGACAGATCAAACTAATACCGTACTTTCAGCCAGGAGCTGCTACAGAGTGGTGCAGGAATGAGTCTTAAAACTAGTTAGCATTTTAGCACTTCCGGTTCCCTCATCTTAAAGTCAATGGTATTTTAAATGAGTTTATGATGCCTGAAATAAGGTCTGTGGTTAACACAAGCTTAAGAGATTTCAAAGTTGTGTTCTACAACATATAATATGTCAGTACTTACCCCACTTGTGAATTTCTGAAACTTCTATGTGTGTTAAAAATGGCGGATGCTAACAAGTGCCTAAATTAAACTACTTAACGTCATCACGTCGAACACGAGTCCGTCTTTAGTTGGTGGTGATGTGAAGTCATGTGACCGTGGTGTAGTTTGTTTATAACGATAGCCTCTAAATTCTAGCGATTGCATTCACGCTTCAAAAATAATAAAAGTGGTGTTAATATGTGGAGATAATCCAATGGAAAAATCCCATTGTCTTCATTGCGCGATGCTAACTTCCGGTTCGGCCTACAGAAATATGCCATCACTGCACCACTGTATTTGTGTCCCGTGTGAAACCAAAAGACTTATTTTAACTTATGTCTGTAAGTTCATTTACGTAACATACTCCGTCACGTACATAACCTAAGTTACATTACAAATGTATTTATTTAACCCAGACTATGACCTTTTCCTAAACCTAAAGCAAGTAGTTTCAATTCTCAACATTTTAAACCTTTTAAACTGCAACCGATTCTCAATGTGTTCCTGTTTCTGGGACTCTACAATGGTCATATATGTTGTTTCCGGAGTCTTTGGCAAACTACCTGTTCTGTAATTAAGGTATGACGTGGTGTTGTAAATCCCAGACAACACTTTACCTGAACAGTAATCCATGCATACATCCTGCTGGTCAGACTGCTACAACTCTTTTTATAGATACACTCTTTTCAATTAAAAATAATATGAACAGAGAGATCACAGCCTTACATCCATCATTTACATGTAGGAGTACATGATGTAATACATAATGGACAACAAGAGCCTGTGAGCACAACAGGGAGGTTGACCCTGTACAGGAAACTCTCTGATACTCTTAATTAGATTGCTGTATTGTAGTTTGACCTTGGTGGGAGACACTCCACACTACTCTGTCTCTTCCCCTCTCTCTCTCTGTCTTTCTCTTGCTCTTGGTTGTGCTGTCAGGCTGAGAGTGCATAGTGGAGCATGGGCATTTTCTCCTGGAGGGTAGGAGAGAAATGCAATCAGCAATTCAATCGTGGCCATTGTGTAGCAGTGCTGATGAGCTTTGCAGAGTAGATAATGGATTAAATTATTTATCCTCCCCCTCCTCCTCCTCAGTGCTTATTGTTGCCTCCTCTTTGTGCTGCTACAGCGGTACACAGACGTAGGTTGAAGGCCTAGATCACTTGCTCCCTTTCATAGATCTAATTTTTCTAATTAGCGCTTGAATGCAGAACCTTCTCTCCCCCTTTACCCCCTGCCTCCGCCACAGCGTTCATTGTCAGATACGTTCCATGAGGTGAGCATGTGAACCTATCAGCGTCCAATTCAATGACGGAGAATAGCACTGTACCACCACATCGCTGTCACTCCTCCCCGTACTTCTCTTATTGAAACGCTAAATGATCTTGATAATAACCTAATCAAGGACACTTTCTTCAAATGAATGCTATTAGACTGCAGCAGCTGTGCACAGGACTGGCTGTTCCAGGATCAAGAACACTGTGTCCAAAATGTCACTCCTCTAAGTGTTTTCAATTTTGTGGTGACCATATGGAGGCAGTAGGAAAGCTGCTGGATCCAGATTATCTACAAATTGAAACATGGGCAATCCATACATGATATTGAGTATTGAGGCCATCAGTCAGGAGCTCAATATGTATGACTGAGTGTGACTGAGATGAATTCATGTTACTACAGCAGCTGTCAACATCATTATCAGTAGTACATCAGGGGTTCTTTAACTACAATAACGTGCTAGTGATTATTTCAGGGTTCAAGCAACACAAACCTTATCAATTTTACAAAGGTACTGACAGTGAAGTGTGTCTGCAGCAAAGAGGAAGTAGAAAGCGACTGAAGTGTATTGCTGCCACACCAGAAGAATACAAATGTATAACGTTATAATTCAATTTGTTTTAATTGTTTTTACTTTTCACTTTATAACGAGAAACTTTCCGTGTTATAAAAATATACTATATGCTATAGCATGATAACTTATTGTTATAACAAAATGTTTCACTTGATAACTTGATAAAAACACATGTTTACATTTGGAAACATTGTGCAGAGAACAGATCAATTTAGGAATCTGGCTCATTTACACGATTTGATTAAATCCTACTTCATGTTTGGGTTGAGACATGGTGAGATTCTGCTGTTATTGAGCACGGTGGATTATATTAAGTATGTGTACACTAAGAAGGATTCTAAAATGCATGTGGCTGTAGAGAAGAAAGAATGACTCTCACCCTCTGGAGGAAGCATCTTTTCTCAATGTTCAGCTGGAGCGCTTCACATCAAACATTAAACTCTTCATGTTATAACAAGATAAATAGTATAGTGTTATAACTAGAAAAGTGTTGTAAAAACATCTTTTTACAACAAAACATGTTAGTTATCTGTGATACTGATCCGGCAGCAATGCGCTTGCGTAGAGAACATATGCATTTCAGATGAATCATTCAAATTATGAGCAACAACATGAAGGATGAAAATAAAACACAAGTAGAAGTACACTCCGTACATCAGTGTAATGCTAAAATAAAGTGACCTAGTAGCTGAAACAAGTGAAACGTTTCAGTTAGTAGTTTGCAAACTTGTAACTTGATTCCAGCTCACTCCTCAACATGGAGCCCAAATGTGACAAAATGCAGTTAAAGGTCGTTGAGGCTAAAACTGATAAATAACTGTTGGAAAACCTCCAGCTTCTTGGTAAAAAGAAAAGGTTGAAGTGAGCGAGTGAAAGCGACACATAAATGAATAAACTTAAAATAAAGTTTTAATTGTATTTATTTATTTACTTTGCTGATTCGTGGTAAATGAAAAAGATAAGGGGTTATATTTGGTTCTACATCCAATTTACTACAATCATGTTATTCCAAACTGTCGGATCAGTAAAGTTAAGTTAAAATTAAGCACGTTTAGATTTTTAGCTTTAACTATTTAATCCTACTTTTTATAACATCTATTTTATTTATTTTTTCCACTTGTCAAATTTGTCTTAAAGCTTATGGTTGGCTATATTCTAGTTATTGTCCTCAAATCCCATGACAAGTCTATGGGGCCTGTGTGACAGAGCTGTTCCCCCTTACAACTAATACAGGCCCATGTTATAGTGTTGACAGATGATGCAACTGTTGCGGTCACATCCGGAAAAAAAAGTGCCACCAGTGTCTGACATGCAGAGCGGAGTGAGGTAGACTCCGTGTCTACAAACACTCCCCATTATTCTTGTTGTGGCCGGTGGAGGCTTGCATGTACTGTAAGTTCCAAAGCAATGTGGCCTGCTTGTGTTACATACTTCTCTGGGCCGCCTCCCTGACAACTGGCAACAAAGGATCCATTGAGCAGAGGCAGCGACGAGGGGCTTTGATGGGTAATCTGCATGCGTTTGTAGACGGAAACTGGAGCTGGGTTAAAGGAAACAGGTGCAACTAATTACAATATCCCCAGTCCCCTTTTCCTCTGGATCCCCTCCTGCTTTCTCTCCTTCTTCTATTTTCTTTATCATCCTTGTTTTCCTTATTGCGAAATCTTTCGCATAAAATCCCCTAATGAGACTCTCCTATACACACACACGCTGCAATAACACAGAGCGTGCAGCTTCATTTTCTTCTTCCTCACAGGTCAGATATCAAAGTAGTGAGGTGAGATCTACGAGGGAGGGAACAGGAAGACGTTTTAATTTAATTCTTCACACCACACGTGTTGCGGCTTTGTTCTTTGCACGTCATCAACAAGCTTTCCAACAGGATGACATACTCCTCAGTACAATATGGTCTCTCTTTGTCAAAGAGCACTTATTCTGTGCGAACAACAGTGCGCTTGCAGGCACAGTGTGCACTGCAAAATAATGGAAATCTGAGAGGCTTCTAAAGCACCGGGCACTAAGTGATACCTCTATAGTAGATGTGATTTCCAATATTTCACTATTTCTGAATCTAGCACAGCTCTCTAAAACACTAGAGGTCATTCTGTGTAGACACACTAGACATAAATTAAAAACATGATCCATGGTCAAACCTTTTGCTTCCAAAGGTCTCCTTTCCTCCATTTTGCTCAGCTTGATTTGAGCAGAGGCCAAATCCATATAGATAAATCATAAGAATAAGCTGCTCAATATGTGTTTGGCACTGTTGTGGTATTTTAAAATCATAAGCAGATTTTTTTAAGGAGTTATAGGCTCATCTTAAATTTGGCAGCGTGTACATTAGGAGGGATTTTCATGTTGATAGTATGCCTGACATGAAATTGACATAAATGAACTATCCACTTGATAGCTTAGCAACTGTATCTAGGCAAGGCAGGTCTGTCAAGTTGTGTATTTCTCGACATGCGGTTTGTCTGGGACTTTGGTGTTCTAGCCTGTGATGCAAATGCAGACCGTCTCTCCCAACAAAACGGCCGTACACCTATAGGTCGACTGTGCAAGCAGCTTATTACGACTCATATTTACGTTTATTATGAGGCGGTGACCTCTAGTAGTAATTATGACAGGAGTAAAGGAGGAAGTCAGGTGACGTAATATAAAGAGCGACAAAGGGGTGGATAAAACAAACACAGGACTTTTGCCCAGGAGACTTATTTTCGTGTCATTGACTTATCGTTACGTACATAACCTAATATACATAACAAATATACTTATTTCTACCCAAACAATGATCCTTTCCTAAAGTAGTTTTGTTGCCTCAACCTAGTTACTAGTAGCTTAGTTTTAATGCACAACGTTAACCACATGCTTAAAACTATGAACTTTTCAGAACGTGCACCTGTTGCTGGTACTCTAACGATCATGTTGTTTTGGTAATCATTGGCAAGCGACCTATTCTGTCCTTTAGGTATGAGGACATGTTTTGCAAATGTTAGCAAGTCCGGCTAACGCTAACGTAGCGTTATGTCTACATTACATTACTACATTATTTTTGGGGTTTTTATGTGAAGATAGAAAAAGCTTCTTTCAGGACTTAGACATCCCATTTGTAGTATTCGCCCTCTGCATGGGAGACGTTTTTGGATGCTACTATATCAGTGTTCAGTGTAATGTTAGCAGCTGAAGACACTTTTTATTTTATTTACTCTGCTGAAACCCCCCCAATCGCTACTTCAGTTTGCCAAACACATCGGTTATTATGTCAGAACAACAGTCTGTTCTTGAATGTTCCCCTGTCATGCTGTACAGCTTGTAAAACTAGGGCTAACTCGCTCTATCATGCAGTACAAAAACAACGCTATTTCTGGTATTTCACGTCTTTTTTGTTGATTTCAAGATTTTTCTAATCTTTTTTTAAAGCGCAAATTGAAAATGCCCCTATTGTTAGAATGGAAAGCTTTACAGACGTAGCTGTAACGAAAGGTTGTGAGGCTTGGTGAAGGCTTTATTATCAACTCTAACTCTATTGAGTTGTTGGTTACTTTTACTGTCCAACATGCATCGTGGTGAAAACTGAATACTATGATGTACTTAATAATGCTCAACAAAAGAACACATTCATTTATATTAACATGTATTCATCACTTTCATTAGGCCCATCCTTTGAGATGCAATTCCAAATATGCTACACTGAACATAATATAAAAGTAAGACTTATATGCATTAATTCCATCAATATGATTCAGATGAGACACTGTAGTCTCTTTGGCGTAAAAGCTAGACCGGGCACTTAATTGATGCCCTTAGATCTCAGTCTTTTATTCTACTTTATCTCGTATGTCTAGTCCTTGAGGTATCCTTTATATCAGTGCACGATCAAACTATGGAGTCATTAATTTATTGTTCTGTGTCATGTGCTTTCATTTGCCGGAAATACAGTCAAAGACATTCAATTAAACAAGGTGCTGAACTTCTGCAGGTTCTCTTTTGTACGTCAGAGAGCTCATATTTGGATCTTTTTCCCTTTTACAATAAGTCATTTATAATCTTTCTCCCCAAAGAAAAACGCTATTATTTAATGATACAGATCCATTCAACTCATGATGAGCGAGTCACATTAAGAGAATTCAAAGTCTGCTATCTTGCAACAACACATTCCAAAGTCTATGTTTCATGCAGGGCGCAATATCGTCTCCTGCACTGCCACACCTCCAGAACAGATTATCTCCCATCTACGTGTGTGCGAGGGGGGAAAGGAAAACAATCTTGCACTAACAAAACCATTATTAGTTCATTATGAATTAGAGAGCCACATCTGCAACTAATACATGGCCAGGTGGGATTTGTAAAGAGAGTACAGTGTAGAGTTTGTTCCACTAATGCATTATAAACACTGCGAGAACATGTGGCCTTTGAGGTTATAGTTACACTGAATATGGAGCTTGATGTTGCTCGGATATAATGTTTCTCACATGGGTCAACATTTTTCAATTAAACAATCTGGGATGAAACGAAGCGGTGCCCCTTGTTTTTGCTCGCAGACAGCTTTCATTTCAGTGCTTTTTGTCCACTCTTTTATGGAATTTCAGGACCCTAATGCTCCCCTTTTCTCTGGGCTTTTTGTGGCAGACTGTCCATTTGTGAATGAAAAGCACATTAATCAAATCCAGTGATGAAGACAAAAGGATGACCACTGCTAAAAGGCTCTTGATGAATGTTTAAAATATATCTATGAAGCAATCAGGAGCCTTTTCATTGCAACTGGAATTAAGACACAAGAATTAAGTCTTAACATTCATCTAAATTCAATTTAGCTCTTAGTGGTCCTGTCAACTCTGACAAGGAAGGTGGGTAAAAGGCTATTTTCCCAGGCTGCTCAACCAGATTTGGGCTTGAAAGAGAAGCACCGCAATGAGAGAAAAGGGACATCAAAATTGGCCTCTTGTCATCAGGCCCTGGTATGATCCCCATTTGCCTTTCTCCGGGCTATCCGTCAGCAAGCCTTGATCAAAAAGGGATACGTCTTCAAAAATTCCCCTCTGTCCAAGGGATGAGTGTCCCTCACTGTCCCACTGCAATCACTTCCTGTGAGCCAGGAAGCCCCAAACAAAGGCCTGCCTCTTTCTCCCGACCAGCGTGAGTGCAGAAAAAGAAATACAACACATATTTATGAGATTATCTGGCATCTCGTGTTTCATTATAATGAAAGAAAGAATTGTTTCCAGCCTCACAGAGTTGAAACATGTGACACCAGGAAATGGTTTGGTGCTGTTACTCTCTTGTCTGGGGAGGAGTGTATTTTCTTGGCAAGAGGGATATGTGATGATACCATTCAGAAACTGGTAGGACTGTATGGAATCAGCAGGGGAGAAAGGCAACATGCTGTTTGGATAATTTACAAAAGATGCAATGAGAACAATAATGGTATTATCTTATTGCCCTCATTCACTCAAATTTTAAAACACACAAAGTATGTTTTGGATGAATTCAGTGAACTTTTACAAAGACAGCACAAGCCTACAAGTGAGAAAAGTAGGTTTGTATCTGTTGGACTCCCCACATCCGCTGGGAAAATCTCAGTGCTGAACAGGAAGTAGAACAGAGTATTATGTTCACTTGCAAGAACAACCACTTTTGCTCCCATTTGCTCCGTTAATGATTCTGAAAGGCCAAAATCTAGACATCTGCACTTACAAGACCAAGACAAGAACATGCACAATTAGCAAAAATAAAGTCTTAATATTTATGTCTACTCTGACTTTTTAGGAATTTATGACATACTATATTTTGACTTTTTATATTTTACGACATTTACTTTTATTGTCTCCCATGGGAGAAAATTGTCTCCCATGGAGAAAATTGTCTTGAAGAAAGAGAAATTGCTGCATCTTGATGCAGAAAGGCAGTTCAATTACCAGGCTGCCTCCATTGTACCCCTGAGCAAGGTACTTAACCCTGAGTTGCTCCAGGGAGACTGTCCCTGTTCAATGTAAGTCGCTCTGGATAAGAGCGTCTGCTAAATTACCTGTAATGTCATGTAATGTAATGTAAAGATATACTATACTATAATGTTTTTTATAATTTACTATACTATGACTTTTTAAAGCATTATTCTGTTTTTTAAAAACACTATACTATGACTTTTCTTATAAGACCACCAAGTGAATATTTAAGACCCCTTTACTGGGTTTTTGTTTCAAATCAAGCTAACAATTATTAACTAACTAGTCTGTCTGTTCTGACTTTTTTTAATAGCTTTTTTATAAAGTACAAAAGTACAATTTTCGAACTAAGGGATTAAGTTTAGTTTGAGATAATGTTCATTTTGTTAATGAAAACTATGACAAGATGACTTGAACATATTTAGTAGAGTATATATATTAGTAATATTTAGAATCAGTAACCAACGTGTTGTGCCAGGTGGTTTCTTGATATTTCCATCGCAGATGTAGGCCATGGTAATGTTGTTCATGTAAAGGGTTAAATGTCACATTGAAAGTTTGTGCTGCAGTTTTACATTATGTGCTTTGGGAGGAGGAGTGGTTTGGCCTATGGGGTGGCCCGATTCAGTGTGTTGAGGTAAGATGTTTATTTTCTATAATCAAAAACTTTCACTCAATGCTTTTCATTAAAAGTGTCATAGAATAATTTATTTTGTGACTGTGACGTGGCAGAAATAGGGTCTAAGGCTTACAGTACATGCAGAGCTGTGTTTTGAATATAATAGAGTTCAGAATGAAGCTGGGATTATAGCACTGTGAAGATACATGCACATCTCTCTGCCGCTCTATTCAGAGAAGGATTTTATGGGTAACTATAAGTCACTGACATTAGTGAACAGAAACTAATTAATAGTAATTAAGAAGTAATGAACGTTTACTCAGGCTCAAATTGAGGTTGTCGATTTTTCATTTGAAGAGACATTAAACTTCGACTCAACTATTCAAAGGATAATAACATAATTATTTGAAGGAAATACTTAGGCCTAGTAGTTACTCTGCAGGCTAAGATTTAAAGGAATAATACAACATTTTTGGGATATGCTTATTCACTTTCTTGTTGAGAGTTATATGACAACATTGATACAACAAATGTCTTTATGTTAAACATTAAGATACTTCTAGCTGGCAGCTGTTAGCTGATTAGCTTAGCTAAGCACAAAGACTGGAAACAGCTAGCCTGGCTGTATCAAATAAGTAACAAAACCACCTAACTGCACAGAAACAAGCAAGATATAACATAAAACAATTGAGTGTGTTCTAGAGGTGCTCGTAGGTGGATTGTGTTACCTTTGGACCGAGTCAGGCTAGCTGCGTCTCCTTGTTTTCAATCTTTAAGCTAAGCTAAGCTAACAGGCTGCTGGTAGTAGGCTATCTTATAAACGATCGTACAGATATGAGAGTGGTATCAATCTCCTTATCTAATTCTTGACCCGAACGTGAATAAGGATATTTCCCAAAATGTAACACTGTTGCTTTTACACACAGAATCATCATCTTACCAACAGCAGGATATGAGGTAGGCTATGTTATCTCTACCTCAACCAGCTGCAATATCAAAAAGCTGCTTGCATATTTATTCATAGATACAATAATCTATTAATACGATATGCATAAACATAACACTCTGAAAGGGGCAATTCAGCATTTTTACATTTTTAGAGTAATTTGCAACACTTTAGAGTACAGGCCGCAATGTCCTTCCCAATTTACAGCGTTTTTTTTCATACTGTACCTTTAAAATATTATAATAGGTTAGTTGAAAAATACCTTAAGTAGTTCTCTGAACATGTTAGCTAATGCTGGCAACTAAGTATGTTGGCTTGTTTTTTAACAAAGGCTGAAGAAAATACAAGTTTCTCTGAATGTTGTTCAGTCACTCACTTTCTGAGCTCGCGAGTGTTTCTTGATAAAGAAAAGTTAACATTAACCAACAGGACCAGATTAGCTGACACTTACACACTGACTCAATGGTCAGACATTTGCACACCTGATAGAGAAACCAAGTGTGTGTAGTTAAGAGAAACTGAGGGCGTATAAATCTTTAAATCCCTGGGACTATCCTGCAGAAAGAAATGCTCTTCCAGCATTGACACAAACTGTCTACATTGCAAAGCAACCCAAAAAAGGAAGACAGACTTATCCAAATAGAGTCCGACAATATGAACACAGGAGACAAAGAGGCCTTTACTGTAAATTATAAAAAAAAACAAAGTGCTTATTTTTTATCATCCAGTTAATTACCTGTAATTTACATGACCACACATATATTTGATTGGACCTTTAAGTCAAGCATGACCACTTTATTCTCAATGATTCTCAGAAACGTCTTTTATGTGGAACTACGGTATTCCAAGTTTTTGTCTATTTACTTGAAAGTCATACATTAGCTTTAGTAGTTTTAATCACACTAGTCTGTCTGTTCTTTCATGTAGAGGGAGGTTATTGTTTTCCTGTTTTACATCTATTTGTGTGTGTGTGTGTGTGTGTGTGTGTGTGTGTGTGTGTGTGTGTGTGTGTGTGTGTGTGTGTGTGTGTGTGTGTGTGTGTGTGTGCGTGTGTGTGTGACCTTAGCATCTCGGATACACAATTACAACACAAAAGCTGTTTTTCTCCACTCATTGATTTTTCTTAGAATCATTAATCTTGCCTCACTTATCCCCATCAAAAATCGGCCAGAAAATAGAATCCTCTCTCAGAGACTAATTGCACTTTCTGACATGTCGTCGGATTTCCCCACAAATCCCACGGAGCATTTACTTTTGATGTGACACAAAAAATTATAGTCCAAGGCAGGCCCCCAGAGGATGTTTTTCCTCCATCTGAGGAAAGAGGTGGAAGGGTGAATGTACACTGTTATCTGCTTTTCATCACAAGCTAAAAATGAGGCAGGGCAGTAGAGCTTTGCAATGGTAAATAGAGTGTCTGATTGAAAGATTGGCCCACCTGGCCGTGACTGTCAGGTGGCCTCATCCGAACGCAGGCAACCACAAAGCTCAGCCGGCGTCCTCCAGAACTCACTTCCCACTCTGTGTCGCCCAAATAGCCTGGTACGGGACCCGTGTCTGAGGAGATTGCTTTCGGCACGCTGCGACTGGACCCTGATAGAGGAGCACTTATCTCTGGGTAATTACCCTCTGTGCACAATGAATAAAATGAGAGACAGCTCCATAATCTAAGGTCTGGCAAGCTCGGAGATTACACAGCCACTCACGCTATTCGCCAAGACTAATATGCAAAGATGATAAACAAGTGAGGTTATCTTTGGCTTGTCTTGATATGGAGTGGGAGCTGTTCAGATTTATTTTACACTGAAATAAATTTTGTTTTAATTAGTGGGACACACATATTCGGAAAACCACTCTATTACTGGATCTGTACCGTTCCCATGGAAACATAAAATGATGTGTATACCACAGGGAATTGAACCTGCAAGCTTCTTCTAAGTCCACCAAAAAAAAGAATGCATATTTGATTTCACTTCTTAGGAAGGTCACTCCCTGCTTATGGATATTTTGAGATCACCATAGTCTCTCGTCTTTGTGGAGGGTATAAGACTTCCCTACTCTATTGTTGAGCTTTGTAATTGGCTGTGTGTTCATGACAAAAGAGGCTCATGGAGGGACCCTGATGAGAAACTGCTCCAATCCAGCTCTTCTGTTACTGGATGGACTTAATTAGAATTGCTGCAAAGACCCTAAGGGCCATAGAGTGGGCCTATTTCATTTTCCTGTTGTCTTTTGTCATCCTCACATCGTCTTCCCTAATTATTTCAGAGCTAAGGAAATCTGCTCGAAGGATTGGGTAAGTGTGTGAAGAGGTCAAGCTGTTAGATTACCAAGAAAGGTATCATTATATCATTATAACTGGGAGAGAAGTTAAATTGTGAGTGACAAAACACAAATTCCAATAAGGGGCTGCACAGAATAAATATCTGTCATTAATAATCATACAACTGTCAATAGCTTGAGCTATGATTTATGTCACAGTAAAATAAAATATAGCCAAATATATTATTTTACAGAAGATTCATGTGATTAAAGCAATATATTGACATTTTAGGAAATATGTTTATACACTTTCTTGTAGATTGCAAGATCAAGTCTGTACAGTAAATATCAAACTACAGCCAGTTAGCTTAGCTTAGCATAAAGATTGAGAACAGGGGGAAGCAGCTCGCGAGGCTCTGTCCAGAAGTAACACAATCCACCTGCTAGCGCCCCTAAAGCTCACCACTTAACACGTTATATCCACACGTTTCCAATGTCATCAGCCCATTTAATGGTCGTTATCAGTTGTTTATGTGTCAGAAGGGGCAAAATAGTTGCAGTTTTAAACACGGGGTTACATTGTGAATTGAAACAAACAACTTGTTTAGGTTTAGACAACATGAGCACATTTGTAAATGTGTACTTAACTTATGTATGTATGTTGAGTTACTTTTGTAGTTACATTACGTACGTCACCTAAGTTAAGTATGCTACGTACGTTACGTAAGTTAATTTACGTTCAAAGGTTACAATAACTAACATGTTGACTTTTGGTTTCAAACAGGACACAAACAGCGGTCTTATGGGGAAAAGTCCTGTGTTTGTTTGACCCACCCATCCACATCTATCTCCTCCCTAGATAGACTTTGTTGCTCTTTATACTACGTCACCTGGCTGCCTGTTTTCCTCCCGCTTACCAATATATGATAACAACCTACTGAGCCAATTAGGAGGTAGATTAGGACACCTCAAATCACTGCTCCAGATGATAACTGAAAACAGCTACTTAATGGGCTTATAACGTTCAAAGTGGGGGGTATATCTAAAGAAATATGATTTTTTGGAGGTGCTATAGATATTTCATAGCAACCATTATACACATCACTAGTAATAATAATACATTTTATTGATAGAGCAAATCTTTCATAATACTCAAAGACACTTTACAAGTTAAAATGAGTCTTACTAAAACATTATTTAATCTTAAAGATACAACCAATATAGTCAGTAACCACCAGCTATTTAACTTCTACTACTACTACTACTTTATTACTAAGACCTCAGTGCAGTCAGCACACATCCAGTCACATACGTGCTCCTTCTGCATACACGGAGTGAGAATGCATGCTGGTATAAATGTTCCTGACTGCAATTTGGATCATAGAATTTCACATTTAATGAAAGGTGAAAGAGGCCATGCACAATATGACTCATTCAGAGAAACTGTTGGAGCAGTTAATCATTTGATATACAGTAAATAGCCTTACCTGTCAAATTTTACATGTAAAGTGAATCACGTCTGAGCATACTGCCTGTACTGTAGTAGAAAGCTATTTAGTGGGGAGGTTGCGCTGTATGAGGGTGATGGGAGTAATCAAAGAGGGGAGGGGGCTTCTCCATAGGAAGTTCCTGCAAACAGAGTGCACCCACTTTTTAAACCCCATTTGTCTTGTTAATGCTCCCCTCTGATTACCTGATTGCACTGGATGACTGTGGAGAAATCTGATTGCGTAAAATTATATAGAGCAAACTTTTGATTGGGGAGGGATCTGGCGAGCTTGCTGCCACCATTGACAGGCTTTGTGAAATTTGGCCTCGCTGATTTGAAATCAGCTAAGTGTCACGTCCCGTAATTGTAATCAGAACTTAATTTTTTATCCTTGTTCTCGTTTCACAGCACAACTTTTCTCACGCAAACTTTTAAAGCATGAACAATACTGCAGCTATGTTCTACATACAATAACTAAAAATACACACATCCGTTTTCAAAGTGACTTCTACATGGGTCTATGACAATGGATACTCATTATGTTGGGTGTGTGCATAGCTCTATATTAAACATAACACATAATGAATGTGTTAGCTTCTTCTCTGCTGTTTAAACATATAGCTTTAATCATATATACTCTAACTGTTCCTGCCCATTCTCACTTCATTTTGCATTTTGAAGCATTTATCACAACCTGACGCTCTTGGGGGCCCTTCTATCCTCTGGATCAATTCTGTTCAAATGTCACAATAAAGAAGACACCATCTTGTTTTAGCCAGCAGTTGAATCACATTATTTCAATAGAATTTTGTAAATAAATATATTTTATAATAAAACTTTGTTTTAGTCAACAGGCTGTAAATGATGTCTTCATTAATGAGGAGTTATTGTTCTTATCAGTTTTCAATCATAGACTAAAACATATCTTCATGACGTTTTGCAACTTCATTCATTTCTTCACTCACAAATGAAGAACAGAATGTATGTACAGGTAGAGTGGTGGTTCGAAGGCCAAACTAAATATTTTGCTTTATTATATTATTAATTGAAGGTAAATTAAAGGTAGCTGGATTTTTTCCCCCGATGTAATGCTGGTGACATTTCAATGATTGGAACACAATCATAAGCATTTGGAAATCCATACTTCACAACATTGCATACTCCTCATTAATAAACTTCCTATTGATCGCTGACCTCACTATTATTTCCATTTCACACTTCAGCTTACAAATCAGTCAATTTGTGTTCCGGTGAAATACAGTGCTTCAGTAAGAGGAAGTGGTGAGGGCAAGTGGAAGGGAAGTTCATGTCATTGTGTTCAGAATAATGTAAGTTTTGCTGGTCCTACCTCCAATTTAGAGATTTCAAATGCTTGCCTTCATTAAAACGGTTGTTGATAATGGATTTGTGAGAAATGTAAAGTGCAGGCTTCAGACTTAAGCTCAAGGACCCACCCAGCAGCAGGCTCAAGAGGCTGGAGGACGTTATGGTTTCTTTGCAGGGCTGACACTGTCTGTGTTTTCCACTCATGATCAGAGCTTGGTTTGAAAGCTAAAATGTTGAGATCTGTTAAAGCAGCAAACTGGGAAAAACATAGTTTTTCATGTAATGCAACATGGATACAGAAATTTTGCACTAAGGTTTCATTTTAAATAAAGTAACTAGAGCTTAAAATCTGCAGACATGGTTCTACAGTGGCTATAAAAAGGGGAAAAAAGGAAAACTAAATTCTAATGAACTTATTAAACATACCGTATGAGACTCTCCTCTTTCCATATACCATCATGATGAAATAAGGGATCACAAGAGCCCTTAAAGGTATACAAATAAAGGAATGCTAGAAAAGGTCACTCAGTAGAGTGCAGATCTCCTCCAGGTGTGTCTCTCTCTCTCATCCCAAACAAAGAAGAGTTGGATCTCACTCAGTTGTCCCTCCAGTCTCCCTTACAGTCAAGATGACGTGAAGACGACAAAAACGGGGATTTGTTCATCTGGTGTTGTGCCTGACTTTAGTGCATCATAACATGTCGGGTTGGAATTAATCTCCAGATGCTCCGGTTCAAAATAAGACCAAACCTTTCTATAGATACCAAAATGTGTAAATCCATTTTACAACTGAAGCAGTTGGTGACCACTTGTGGCACCTACCAGCATTAAGAGGAGTGAGGGGTCAGCAGCCAATGACCGTATAAAACAGTCATTAAAATTGCACCACAACTATGAGAGGTCCTTAAGCATACAGTCATAAATGTGCACAACAATATTAGGCTGATGGGTCCAGTAGTGTAAGAGATTAGCTGCAGACAGACATAGATGTACACGCACAAGCACACACACACACACACACACGACCAAAGCATGATCTCCCCACAGGCTTACTTACGCCTGCCGGAGATAAAAAATCCATCTATCAAACCCTGTTTTTATCATCATTGCCACTTAAGGAATCAGTGGCTTACAGCAGTGAAGCTTCTTCACTGGTGACTGAGAGCACTGTTGTCAGTTCAGCCAGCGTAATACATAATACATTACCTCCTTGTTAAAAGCTTATTAAAAGACAGCGAAAGCCTCAGAAACAATTATGATGTTCTAACTCTGATGCAAAAAGTTGAATTAACCGTGCATGCACCGGCTTCTGTGTTCTGCATCATGTCCACAGTGTGTAACAGAGCTTGTATAGGCCTTGTATAGACTTTGTCACAATCACTGATTCCTTAACTTACTTAAACCATTCAAGGTAAGTAACGTTATGGGCCACTACGAGTGACCACTTTAGCATTACACAGATTCATTTGATCCTTTGTAACTACAAAGAAAATTGCTAGTGCAGCTTTAACATCACAAGAATTGAACGTAGTGTTGAAAGTAAATGACAAAGACAAATCGATGAAATGCTAGTATCACTTTTCTAGCAATTTTTTAAAAAGGGGCAGCTTGTGGGTGTTTTCTAGAAATTCTTGAAATGCCAAAAAGGTGTTTAAGCTGCTTGCTGTGAGTCCCAAACTATAGTGTGGATACTGTGGCTGCATGTGCAATTTCCTGTATTTAGGATGGAGTTAGCTCAGGCTTATATAAAGTCGTAGCCCCAGAGCCTTTAATCTGGATGTGTTCACACCTTAAAGTCAAACATCTTTGGTGGGTAGAAAGCAGGATAGTGGGAGCCATACCAAAGGAGCACAAAACTTGTTTTGTCCAATGTGCCTTTTCAGGAATTTATAGGTTGTTAGTTGAGAGTATAGTGACAGTCATACTGCACGAAGGAAACACCATAATAAACTCGACAACTCCTCAACATTTTGGACCCTCACCATGCAGCATTCTTTTTGACTCCTGAGCCTCCAGCCACCTGCACAACTTGTAATAAAACTGTCACAAATGAATGAAAGTCGGGAGGAGGAGAGAGGGGGGGGGGGAATAGGGGGGTTCACACAGATGTCCAAATAAAGTGTGAATGATTCATTTTGCCAAGATTAGTGACATTCTCCAGCAGAAACTTTCCCATGGCAAAGGAACTCTGCTGCTTTCATTACTGCCCTGTGGATTGTCATCATAAATTGATTTTCCCTCTGAAAGACAAATTAAATTGCATATGAAATACAACAGAAAGAACAAGAAAGTGTCTGTTTCTCCAATTTCTTCCACAGCTCCCGTTCCCTCCCTTCCCTTTGTTGTCCCCTTTTTGTCAATTTCCCATGTCTCTCACATCTAAGTGATCCAGAGCGTTCAAACTTAAATTAAGATCTCTGGCAAGATAAACAGTTAAAACCAGTTCCCATAGTTACGGCTCACACAGCGTGGTGATTGCATTATAATCCGACAGCAATCAACTCTAAATGAAACAGGGATGATAAGGGTGCTATTTTCTGTGTGTGTGTGTGTGTGTGTGTGTGTGTGTGTGTGTGTGTGTGTGTGTGTGTGTGTGTGTGTGTGTGTGTGTGTGTGTGTGTGTGTGTGTGTACGTGTGTGTGTGCTTGAATGTAGCTTATTTCTTTCCTTTGTTCGACTTAGATTTTTATTACCTTCCAATCAGGTCAGCTCCAAAGCAAAGGCTTTTTTGGACAAACATGGCCATGATGTGGGCAGAATGAGATTAAGACACTAAAGCGAGGCCTCGGTGAAGGGCCTTCTGCTGTTGTGGAAAATTCAGTGTCCCAGAAAACGTGAGTTTGCCCTTCAACTTTAAACAGTGTCTCATCCTACAACCCATTTATTTAAAGGGACATTTAAAATACTTTATGTGGATGTCCAATCTGTGCTGACGGTAAATGTAGTCGATTGAAGCAATAATCTGCACTTGCATTGCAAAACTAGTTACATTTCTAACAGTGAAAATGGCCTCCCAGGATGTTATGGACGAGGATACATTTTACAATGTTTTTTGGACATTCAGCCGTATATATTTGAGCGTTCACCGTGCAAGAGGGTATGACTTGCGGGGACCTTTGGCGTCAGAAGCAATGCATTCCACATGATGGCAAAGGTTGCATTGCAAACGAGTATTTGCTACTGCTGGTTTTGCACCAGCCCACAAATAACAACAAGTCCTCCAAACTAAGTCAATGATTAATTAAATTGACCAAAGTCAAGGTTTTGTTAGGTTCAGGGCCAAAATGTTGAAAAGTGTGCACAAAAACTGAGACCTTGTAGGTTAAAACTAAACTAATGTGCGAGATAGTTTGTTACACAGACCATCTAAGAAGCCGTCATTGGAAACTGTTTAACTCTTGATAAAGCCAGTCGGGACATGAGCAAAAAACCTCTTGGCCGTCGAGAAAAGCCTTCAGTGCCATTCTTTGTTCTTCTTTCAATGAACAAAATACTCTATTAAAATAATGCTATTGCAGTATCTATGCTGCCGCCATTGTTGTGTTGAACGAACACATCTAAACTACGCTGTAGCTGCCAGTCGCCCCTCACAGGGCGCTGATTGGTCCTATCCACTGTGGTTCAGACACAAACGCAGAACTTGAAGCTGGAATTTCATGTGATCTTGTGATACCGCGAGAATCCAGCTGGAGTGCGAGGTTAGGTCAAAATATACATCAATAAAGAAAGTAATTATTTATTGTTTGTTAGATCTAGGCAGAAAAACAACTTGGTTAAATTTAAGACAATATTGTGTTTTGAGTTAAAATAAGTAACTTTAGTAATTTTATATAGTTTGCAGAGCCACACAAGGTCTTTGTTAGGTAAACACAGGTTGTTCTTTAGGCATTTAAACAAATAATCCGTGTAATTCTTCAGAAAAAGTAGGGCCCATACTCTTATTGCTCGCAAACCAAGACTTCTCAAGAGGTATCTAAAGTATTTTCCCAAAAGTACTTAAGAAAATAAGAGCATTACTAAGCTGAAATTATTTTTAAATGTACATGCATGCGACAGAGACAGAAGTATTTTATTGCAAATGAATGTTTTTGAAATTATAGTGTATAAGGAAGGAGTTTAACTCGGTCCATTTTGGTCCATAATCTTCACAAAACCTGAAGCCCAACCAACTCCTGAACCATCACAGAGTGCCACTCTCCAACACCAAATTCTCACGGCCTCTACATTAAACAGAGAGGCTTTCCTGTTCATTCTTCCACGTTGAGACTTGGTGTCTCTGTGGGAAGAATGCTGCTCATCTGAGATGTCTGCAGGTTGTCAGAGCAAGAGGGAGGGTAGCGAGGGTAAGGCGAACCCCGAGGCAGCCCCAATGACAAACAAGAGAGGCATCTGTGAGTGGAAGCCATCATCAGTCATCCTAAAGAAATGATCCCCTGTGCCGTGTGCCACTGATCAACAAGGAGCTGCGTGTCACAGCCTCCTCGTAAAAAGACAAAACCCTCTTTCATTATTGAATTGTTTTAATCTACATTAAAGGGAGCAGATATCACTGCTTCTTACCACTTCTTTCATTTGAAGTTTTAGATGAATCAATGAAGATGGACCAGGCAGATTTGGCACGGTGCCTCACTGAAAGAACAAATAGCTAATTCTGATGAGAAGGCAAAGTTGAAAGAATGGCATTTCTGAAATAAACAAAGGAACAACATCATCTCCCGGACTGTATTGCATTGTTTCATAAGCGACTGTATGCACAGTATGCAGCGCGGAGCATGTCATTGTAAATAAAAAAGAGAAAGAGCAGTCATTCAGTAAAGTGGGGTTAGAGCCAAATGAAATATGCTCCCAATTATGGCAATGGGTGTAAGGAGCTAATAAAGTGAATGTCCCTACAAGACACTGAACCCTAATGGATCCCAACTAATTTGCTTTGACTGATGAATTTCCCTCTCCAGTTGTGTGGGGTTGAATAATTATGAAATTTATCACAAGACATCGGGACTCATTAAGGATTCACGACATTTCATTAAAGCAATGTTGTTAGAGGCCGCACATGGTGTTCTGTTTGTGTTTCTACATGTGCACATGCAGAGACTCTGAGATAGTGTGAAGAAGTAATTATCCAACGATTAAAGCACTTAAACAAAGGGCTGTTTTCGCTTCTCTGTCATTTAGTTTTTGAATTCTATCATTCCACATCTTTTTTTTCCCATCGCTGAGATGTTTTCTGGCTCTGTTGTGCACATTCATTACTGTGAAGGGCTTTGGGTGTGTTTGAGAATGTGCACCCTGATCCATCAAAAACCTACAAAAGCCATTACATTTTTATGAAAATGTCACGACAGACTAGATGGGTTCATTATAAAGCTTCACGGGAAAAGTTTGCTCCTGGAGCCCAAATCCTGTACAGACATGAGCTTAAAGTGCAATTCATTTGGGGGAACAAAAGTCCCTTCTTGTTTAGAATAGTATCACATGAGAAAAGCTTTGTGCATTTTTAAATCAAGCGTAAGGCTGTGACAGTGACAAACCGCCTAAAATGCCACCAAATATATAAGAGAGAAACAGATATAGACAGCAATCCTCTGATGATTAACTCATGTGTTACAATGACCAGTCTTGTCTAATGAATTGACATAAAATAAGACATTATGACATATGGGAAAAACAAAACTTCAACATTTTAGGAAATACAATTATTTGCTTTCTTTCAGAAAGTGTGTTAAGAAGATTATATCAATCTCAAGTCTGTGTGTTAAGTATGGAGCTGGAGATGGGACACGGTTAACCTAGCTTAGCATAAAGACTGGAGGCAGGGGTTACTGCCTAGGATGCCAGTGCCATTGTTCCAACGGCCCATTAATACGAAACCCCAATAGGCCAAAAAATATCACATTGGACTACAAGTCAATTTGTCTGACAGTCCATTACCCTAAAAACAAACGGCCATTGTTCTGAAAGCCCATTGATCAAAGCATACAGACTATCTATGCAACAAACAAAGCACATAGCTACTAAATTTGCAGAATGATGATATTTTATTTCGTACTATGGTGAAGGCATGCCCTACTCTGCCTATGATTGACCCTGGTATTCTTACCCTCACCCTAACCAAACCTTTCAAGTTGTATGGAGAACTTGTCAGCAAACATATACTTTGTACACATCCAGCAGATAAAGAGAAAGGTGAAACATACTTTAACTCTATTTTAGGTTCCAGGGGGAAATGCTCCACTTGTTTGACAGCCTGTTGCTAACTTTGTCTGAATGACGTTTTGGTGTGTTAGTGATTTTTGTTCCTGAGAATAGCTTCCTGCTGTGGCAGAAGACACGAATGAGAGTGGTGAGAATGAACCATTAGCTGAAAAATGCTAAAACGCTACATAGAGCTGAGGAGAACTGCAGTGACAGGTGATAATTATCTGTGTGTTCATTCATATGAGTGGCAGCTTTCACATTACAATTACTTATTTATTTCATTTTAATATACGAAATAATGATTATAGCAGCTTTATGTTTGCCACATTTGGTCCCATTGTGTCTGTTCACCAAACCTGTGCTGTAACTATAACTATAGCTGTTGTTTGTCAAGAAATATCTCCAGTCCGTAACTGGCCTTGAGATCGCAAATAATAATTTTTACACTTACAGTATGTGCAGGTTTAACAACTGAAATACACTGTGTAAACGAGACAGCTTCAGAGGTGTCTTCAGGGTTATTTTTGAACTTCGGACAGAGCCCGTTTCCCGTCTTAAAGCTAAATCAGGCTTAAGATGTCCTGACTTTAGCCACGCATTTAACGCAAAGATATAAACTTAATATGAATCTTCTCATCTCACTCTCAGACCTACAGCAAATAAGCGTATTTTCCAAAATGTTAAACAATACTATTAAGGCCAAGAAATACTACTAATACTTACTTGCTCTCTGCTGACTAATTTGCATCATGTGCATGTGACTTGAATACAGGGAACCACAAACTGTGGAAGATTCAAATATCACTTTATCTCTTGATCTTCAGACCACTGCATTGGTCCTGACACATTTTTTTCAACGTTGTTGCACTGCCCAGAGCGTGCGTTTAAAGAAAGCCACTGCCATACAGGTGGCATCTATTGAGTTGATATATACAGTATGTACTTCAGCTCACTTGCTCTCTGTTTAATTACAAATGGTAAATGAACATTATCAATGCCACCAAATAAATGAAGTGAGACATATTTTGAGACGGGAATATTGAGCAAAACACTTCTGGCTGCTTCATTATGTCGGGACCCAAGTTGAGCTGGAACCACATGGGAAAATGGCAGGAGTACAGAGAACATACCACAAGAGAAAGCAACACAGCCATGAACTCTGATTGAAGGGTTTGATTATAATAATTTTGCCATTCTGAATGTGCTTATTTTCATGCCATTTCAGCTACACATCACATCACACTGGAGTGTACTGATATGCCATAGATGTAACTGAATGTGGTCTGACAGCATCCCACAAATGCACCAGAAATTCCTTTTCTATTTGTTTTTAAACTTACCTCCAGACTTTCATATAAAACTGTCAGAGTTTTAAGGAGCTGAGTAATGACTTTGTCCAAATGTTGCAGAATGAGTTAAAGAAATAGTTTTTTGGGAGTTTGATTATGCCAATTATTTCTTGCCAAGTTACCAAGAGTTAGATGACAGATAGATACCGCTCTCATGTCTGTCAGAAAGATTCAAGCTCCCACCAGCAGATGGCTAGTTTAGCTCAGCTTAAAGGCTAGAAGCAGCTAGCCTGGCTCTGTCCAGAGGTAACAAAATCCGCCTAGCAGCAACTCTCAAACTCTCTAATTAACATATTGTGTCTTGTTTGTATAATCTGTGCCTGAACCTGACGTGTAAACTTTTGTCAGAGCCAGGCTAATGGTAAGCTAGGCTAACCGTGTCCTAATTCCAGCTCGCCACTCAACACACAGACGTGAAATTGTTATTGAACAATTTGTTTCCATTGCCTAGTATCACCACGCCAATTTCTTAAGCCATTCCATGTTTTATCGACACACATTTTCTGTGTGTCATTTCAGGGCGCGGCAATATAAGACGCTCAGAGTAAGTGCTACAGAAGTCAGGTGACGTAGTAGCCTATAGAGTGAGGAAGTCTACAGAAGTTGGAGCGGGTGGGGATGGATGGATCAAACAAACACAGGACTTTAACCAAGGAGACTGCTGATTTTCTTTCGTGTGAAACCAAATGTCAAATGTTGACTTCTTAACTTATGTACATAACAAACATACTTATTTTAACTTAAACCATGATCTTTCCTAAACATAACTATGTTTTGTTTGAATTCACAATGTTTGCCACATTTTAAAACTGTGATTTTGCGTCCGTATGTGATAAATTGGGAATGAGAACAGGGCGTTCCATAAAACCTTATAATGCGTAGACATTATAAAAACTTATTAAAAGTGGCATGCTATTTTCTGTCTCCCATGAGATCACGTTGGTTTCCGTCTCTTTCCTGTCTCTGTATCCACTCTTTATGCTAAGATTAGCTAACTGCCGGCTGGATATAGCTTCATATTTAGCATACAGACATACGAGTGGTATTGATCTTTTCATCTAACTCTAGGCTGGAAAGCAAGTAAGGGAATTTTCCAAAATGTCAAAGTATTCCTAATGTGTTTTCAGGTAAGTAACCAGTTACTCATTTAGAAGATTTCATTTGGAGATCTTTCTGCTGAGTCTGCCATCCCCCGTTCAGTCATGGAGTGGGCCCTCTCTATCTGTAGATAATCTGAACTCTAATCTTCCCTCATCAGTTGGCTCAGCTAACTGAATATAATTCTCTCTGAAAGACAGCACACATACACACACACATGCAGTAAAGGGAGTGTGATGCGGTTTCACAAACAGGAGACAAGGCCACACTTTGCTGTGGTCAACAATGCAATGTGATCTTATGAAATGAGTGTGAGAGAAAGTTATGGTGACCTGCGTGTTGTTTAGTCAGAAGATTGCCTGCACTATGTAAACTTGCAGATTGGAATCGGCCTCTTTGTGGCTCAGTGTCATGTAAATAGAATATAACACAGAGGGAGTCCCAATCTGAAGTTAACCACCATGTTGAAGATGGCTCTCTTGCTTTTTCCCACAGGGCAAGCAGCTTCATTATGAACCACCGCGGTCTCCTTTTCATCTTGGTGAGATCACCCCTGTGGGGAGTATCAACACAGCGAGCCACGTCTGACGCTCTCTTGTCCTTGTTTAAACATTGAAATAGTGTTGCGCGACATTGTTGTGTGCCGCTGTTTTTTTTAATCTGGTGTGCTTCATAATGCAGCTGCTTGGAAACTGCCACAGGACTGAGCGATCTCAGCGGAGAAAGGAGATGATCAAATTGTGAGGGAACACCCCCCTCCCCTCTTTCCTCCTCATCTGCAAACTCTCTCCCCCACACAGCTCCCTGACCCCTCCATCTCCTCCTCCTCCTCACTTCAACAAGCCATAATTATTTTGCAAAAGAGCTCCAGAAAAAGAACGTGCAGAGTAATTTCTCTTGCCCAGTTATGAAAAGCTCATTAAAATAGGCCTGGAACAAACAAAGCTTTTCCTGTGAGGCCCCTTTTCAAATTCATTTCATAATTTCCCTCTGTTTTAATCATTTATATCAATTAATCATTCCTTGGTGGAAAAGATATTCTTTGCCATCTTCTGCGGTTTTTGTTCTACTGAGTGAGAGGCTTTATGAGGATGTCAGGAGAATGTGACTCAAACCAAAGTGGAGTAGCATTGGCTTTGCCAAAGGGAAATCAGCTTGATGCAGCACAATCTCTTTGGAGCCGCAGGAATAATTAAACAATTAAAGTCAAGAAAAAGATAATCTTTATACATCTGATGTCTTTCTAATGAAGCCAGGGGCATCTTACAATCAAGCTGTTTTGTCATGTAAAACCGGTCAACCCAGTGAATCTCTAACAACTTTTCTCTGAGGCAACTTTTCTCCAATAGCAACACTTTTTTTGTTTCACTGAAGACGTCACTTGTTTTTCACCTAACAATATTTGGCTGCTACACTGCTGCACTTCGGCTTTTCTTTTGCTGAATTCCCTTCTCTTTCAACATCATGTTAGGAAACATGTCAGCACCACATTATTTTTATTAAAAGGTGTTGCAATCGCTTCCAGTTTATCTTGTCTTTGAAGTCTCACATGATGGTGGAAAACTAAAACTGCAAGACTGAATGAATTAAAAGATCTCAGCCAAATCGAGGTCTTGCAGATTAGCCTTAATAGGTGTTGAAACCAATGACCTGAGGCTTAATGAGGTTGTAAACGACAGCAGGCCTTGCGATTACTTTCAGTGACAGACGATGGCGCCACTACGCAGCTATTAGGCCATGATATTTCCCAGAGGTTGGAGTCATCCTCGGTAAACTAAGTAGTTATTGAATGTCAACTAATTAAACTCAGACGTGAGATGAATGCAGTTTACTGGATGCTGCCATGCAGCTAGTATTTAGAAAAATGTTCAGTCTGCTCTTAGATGAAACCAGCCAAAAGGGAGATCCATCAGCTTTATTAGGATAATATCCAGCTATCAGAGCGGATCAGTCCCCTTATAAATATTATAGACGATTGAATGAGATAATACATTACACCCTTTATTGATGCAACTAATTAAACAGGAAACACCCAAAGAATAGGTATATTACAAGGATTGTATTTGGTGTCTTGTAGCCTCTCCTCTCCCTGGCAATGTTCATAAGTGTGTACATTTGACACTCCGTTTCTTTCGCACCTCTCCGGTCCATCTATACCATTCACCTCCGTTTCCATCCTTCTCTGCTGCGTGTCCAAGTCAATCTCACATCCCTCTGATTGGCTGGATTTGTTATTCCTGTTAAATGGACTGTGCGCCGATTGGCTGCGTTGGCCCCTTCGTCACGCGGCTAAAAGGGTTTTTTACTGGAGGTTTCTTCCTGTCAGCGACACATGTAGAACAAGCAGCTAACGGGACCCAGATAGCAGACCGGAGGACAGTCAATTATAGCCTCTATGCGAGCCGCGTTATTTCTTTTCCCTTTCCTTTAACAAAACACTCACTTCTCGGTCTGAAGGACATTACGGCATAGAGTAGACCTGTAATTACGTCTTGCAATGGACTCCTTTTGTTCCAGAAAAAACAAGAACACTATTGCAGCAACAGTAAAACGGGAACCATCCAGTGGAAATACTATCTGATAACTCCATTTGCTCGGCACGCCGCTTGTTGCCAGTGAATATCCGAGCTTGAGCTCTCACTGAGGTTCGCTGTCGCGCGGAGCTGGAGGCCGACCGCGCGCGTGTATCCGCTTTTTACCTGTACTTTTTGGGACTGTTATAGTCTACCTGTTTACCTGCCTAACCCTGCAAGTCATTAACTTTACAGCCATTACTCTCAAAAGAGACAAACGAGGTGGGTGTTTGTTGATATTACAGCTCTGTCGCATGGTTAAAATGTCTGTTTTTATTCTTTCTAGTTATAGCTAGTTTACACTGGAAACCAGCCTCGTAGGTTCTACTCATGTCTTTTTGGTCTTTCTTTTAAGAATGCTAGCAGTGATATTTGATAGACTGTGTTGTTATTCTTGTGACATTATCATTCTCCTCCTTCTCCTCTATTCACGCATTTACCCCTCAATAACGCGAATGTGATGCTACATTTCTTTTCTTTTCCATTAAAAAGTAGCAGCCAGCGGACAGGACCTTTTTAGCACATGTCTGCCTGATATGTTTTTTCTCTCTCTCTCTCTCTCTTTCTCTTTCTCTCTTTCTATTTCCATGACTTGGTCTCTGCGCCCAAATTGCCTGCCCGTGTAATTACTTGAGTTAGCCCATTTAAGTTAAAAGCCACCCCCCTCCTCTTCCCCTTCCCCTCCTGTCCCCTCCATCTCTCAACGAAAAAAAGAGAAAAGAAACTCCTCTCTGAATGAAACTTGACGATGGTCCGTCTTGTTTATCCAGGGAGTCACTTTCAGGTCGGCTTTTTGATTCATCTCCTTTTAGATTTAATCAGCACTAAGGTACTGTGGTTTGTCCCTAAGAGCCATCGCTAATGGGCTTACTGAATGCTTTTCTGTGTGCACCCCCCTCTCCCTCTCTCCCCAACTCTAATTAGCCTACCTGCCTTTCAACAAAGATTTGGCTTTATCCAGGCATGTAGTCTGCCTCACCAAATTGAAGAGGATTACATTTGAAAGAACCCACATTAATTTTGTGGGGTGAAACAAATGCCTGCATTGCATTAGATTAGAACACTTAGCATCATTACAGGAGAGTATATCAGGGCCATGTTGCCTATTAAGGTGCTGTTAAATGTTGGGTTTTAGTTGCAAGACCATCATCTTCATTTCTCAGGTCAAAAGGCCTGCAAGCACCAAGTGTTGGTAAACACAGAGCCAGCAAGCCTAACAGTTTCACATGTCAGTTTGAAGCTGTTCCAGCCTATTCATACAGTATTCCTTTGTGTTTTGCCCATAACCACAACCTCCCAGCTATTCAAACTGTAATAGAGTGAGAGATTGTGTAGTGAAGTATTGTGCTATTTAGAATTTCTTAGGACAGCTCAACAAAAGCCCATGCTGCATAAGTTCCTTTTGCTCCCGGGTTAACAGTTAGCAGACTTTTATCATGAGAGGTCCAATGAAGCAACAGCACAGGGATGAGACAGATCAAGGGCAGATTAGTTCGCTAAATGACTCGTGGCTCTCTTGTAGCAGAACAGGACTGTTTCCTTTATGAGATCTTGTTTTTTTGTACGATTTGCAGTGTGCAGCCTTTCAAAGACCACGTTGATGGAACAAGATTTTAAAGGGTCTGGAATTTTAAAATTGATAATTGATAAATTCACTTGTGGCGTACATGATCCTATTACCCTGTTGTATAGGGATCTTACACAGCCCTGTGACCCATCCCAGGTCCTGACCCAATTGTATACAAAACACTACTTGCCTAGTAAATGTATGAACAGCAGCTTTCTGGGTGCGGACTGTAAATATCGTCTCTTCTGTGTGTGTTTTTAGGGACAATGGTGAATCCCGGAGGAAGCAGCCAGCCCCCACCGGTGGGCACAGGTTCTCTGTCCTGGAAGCGGTGTGCAGGGTGCGGGGGCAAAATCGCAGACCGTTTCCTTCTTTACACCATGGACAGCTACTGGCACAGCCGATGCCTCAAGTGCTCCTGCTGCCAGGCCCAGCTGGGCGAAATAGGCACGTCGTGCTACACTAAAAGCGGCATGATCCTCTGTAGAAACGACTATATCAGGTGAGAAAAATACTTTGCATTATTTAGATTAGCACTCATTTTCTGGAGATTATCATTGGAATTATATGTTCGATAATCCATTTTACATTTTACATGAATTTATAAGAGAATTGTGTTTCTCAGAAACCAGACAAATGTACTTTAAAAAGTCCTGGAATATATTAAGAAACAATAGTAACAAAACAGACAAAAATGAGGCTAGTCATGCAATGTTCAGCAAGGTTGGGTGAGCATCAGCAAAACATGTGTCTGAAATTGTACTAACATCATCAGTGTTTATTAAAGTATCCTGGTAGAATGTCCCCGGTCAAACACACTGCTGGCATGTTGACAGAGCACAAAGCAAAAGAGTTGTTCTGCAGGCCATCTGCACGTCTGTCCTGTTTGCTGTTCATGGTCATATGAAGGACAGAAAATTGGTCGTGTAGGATTTATGTTTGCTGTGCGAGACACATGGGCAGTTATCGTGTCGGGCACAGATTATCGTTTTATTTTTGGTCTTTTTTTTTATGTAACAGAAAAACACCATTTAATTAGCAAAGAGAGCCTTTTTAAATATTCTAGTAGGTGTGCCAGACACCCAACCACAGCTTATTGATGACACACTCATTCTGGTAATGTAGAGCAGTCTGGTGTGACGGCACAAGGCACAGTTTACTGAAAGTTCAAATACTTTCTTGAATCACCCTGGGCTGCAAGAAAGGTATTGATTTCAACCCTGTTAATTAACTGTTTATTATAACACTTTTATATCAATGCAATATATCAAGTAGAATTTTCCTGATTTCACAAGTCAAAATGCATGTAAACCCGTGAATCTGCATTTGGATACAGTTAATTTCTTTTGCATTAATCTGAAACTCTGAATTGCAGTACAGTCAACATGAACATTCAACACTGCTATTTAAATCTGCACGGATAATTCAAAATCTAAAGTGTGCCTGTGCGCTCTCACTCACCCACCTCATAAAAAGGATGAGGAAGTCAATGGGGTACTTCATTCATTATGGGACTATAACGTAATTAAAATTGGAAGGGGGTAAAATGTGCATACACCTTTCCACTTGTAATGAGAGCATGCTCAGTGGAAGAGCTAAAACGCATATTATGGAACCACGAGATCTCTGTAGAGATAAAGATAGGAGTGGGGGAAAAACATCTGACAGTGAGTCTACACAATTAAATGCTTTAATTATAGTCCCCCTCCATTTCCTTTAGTCCTGATGGGTTTTATCTAATGAGATCTGGTCCCTGGCTTGTATCCGCTCCCAATGACGTGTCCGAAATGAATGAGAGCCACACTGCAAACAAAACATTTAATTAACCAAATTGGCTTTTGAGAGAGAGCAAGAGAGAAAGACAGATAGAGAAGAGGGATTATTGCAAAGGCCATTTGCCGCTGTTTTTTCCCCTCATCTTAAAGGGACAGACTCAATTTTGTAATAGACTGCTATACTGCCCAAACAACATACATTTTAATCTCCAAACTTATATTAATACAGCTGATAAGAAAATGCTCATCTGAAAGATCAGGAGTCGAATCACATCACAGCTATAATGGGATGTAAGCCTGTTCTGGGGTGATACCCATCTCCTATCAATCACGAAGGAATATACACACACATCACATGACAAGCACCATCTCTGTTTTTCATGCAGTGCTGCCACCAAAAGCTTTAATGTCAAACTCTAAGCCAAAGTTGCGTTTGCTGCGGGGATCATGTTGTTTTAAGCTCAGGGTGATATTATTTCTGTGGGCTGCTAGTAGAGGGAGAATTAATTTACTTGTGGCTGCTGGATTCAGGGAGAATGCTGTCCCCTTAATTGAATAAGCCTAGGTAATTAAATGGCACTTTTCCAATAGAACGTGTGAGGTAAATCTAATAGTTGGTT
The DNA here is from genome assembly GCF_900634415.1 of Cottoperca gobio. Taxonomy (NCBI): domain Eukaryota; kingdom Metazoa; phylum Chordata; class Actinopteri; order Perciformes; family Bovichtidae; genus Cottoperca; species Cottoperca gobio. Next base: position 4,739,584 of record NC_041358.1, on the reverse strand, counting down.
ATTTAATATCACTTTGAAGTCGGCCCACTCAAGCACTATGACAGCACAAGAGAATGTGAACTATTAGGCCAGGAAAAAACCGGGATCTCAGAAATTAATTAAATCGCATGCAATTTAGGGGAAACGTTTATCTTGATTTGTCATAACAGAATTAATTCAAGGCCTTCAATTCACTTGGGGCCAGATCTGTTACTCTGAATTAACCAAGTGTAATTTGGCTGATCCCCCACCACCACCACCACCCACCACCCTTACACACACATCTCCCCATCCCCCTGTTCCCAAAACACATGCACATACACAACACAGATCCACGAGCGCCCTCCCTCATCCAAGCAATCTCCCCACCCCACCCCGGCCCCTCCACCCTTTTCTCTAATGCAGCTCTTGCCATTATGCAAAGCCCCGCTTCAGTATCAATATGGCCTAGTGCTTTTAAGGTGCTTTGGCTGCTGATGTAGAGAGGCATTTTTAATGGACTGTGTTGCAGAAATCATTGCTGTGGGGTAATTTTACCCTACTCAAAGGCCTTGGTGAATGAGGTCTGCATTTACCAGACAGCCTAGCAGCAGCAAGCCATGCTATATTTCACCTGGCAGTCAGTGCTGAAATGAAATCCAATAGTTGTTGCCTATATAGACAACAGACAGCTCCAAACGTTTTTGTTTTTTGTGTTATTTAATTTAATCAAACGTGTTGTTCGTACCAAAGTCAGAGAGACGGGGGGAGAAAAAAGATAAATCCAGTCAGCCAGCCAGAAACATAGTAAGAGCCACGGATTTTTTTTAGGAGGAAAAAAACTGAAACCAGATGTGTCACTGCAATTAAAGGGTCCCTTGGCCTTAATTATACTGACCTGGGGTGTCTACTTCACCTCAGCGCTGTAGGTCACTGGCAGCGGAGACCATTAGAGCCCAAGTTCAAACCGATATAGCAGCTTAATTTAGCTCCTAGAGACTTCGACTCCTTAAATCAAATACTATATCAAGAGCTATCCCCTTATAAAATAATTAACCTGGTATGAGTTCCACATTGGTGAAATAAAAAAGGCTGTGGTGAATACGTTCTGTAGTCTTTGTTTCGACACCTCTCAAAAGCATTCACGCCGAGGAAACTCCTTGAGGAATACAATTAAACATGAACACGAGGAACATATTTTCAATTTGAGCAAAGTTTGAATTTTCGAACGACTGGGCTTTGATATGCAGAAATGTCTTTGTGTGAGAGTGTAGTTTTGTTTCTCCACAGATTGCATGAGCACAGAGTCTTAAAGCGAGGCCTATATGTTCATTTCCACGATCATGCTTGTCCCAGTGAAAGCGCAGAATTGGCAGTGTTGTGACGACAGTCTCCAGTTAATTAGTTTCTGAAATTGAGTTTTGATGGAGCCATTCCAAATGATGCTAAGACAAAATTTGTTTCTGCCTAGGCTCTCTTATTGAAAACCATTTCTGTGTCCCTTTGCAAAGAGCTCTGGCTTGTTTGTTTGTCAATATATCTAACAACTGCTTGGGTTATGGTTGGGATAGTAGAAGCGTTTATTCCCTCGCTCCGTCTCAGCCTGAATTTGCTAAATACTTTTGGTAAAATTGTCCTCTAGAATGTCTAAACAGAAAAAGTGTCCTTCTTATAACACTTTCTCTTTCTTTTTCTTGTTAATTTCTTCTAAGCCAAACAAGTTTTATCTGATGCACACACACCAATGTTAACCACTCCCCCCTATCCCTTTCTTTTCCCATCCCTCTCTCCCCTTCTCTCTGGAGCATGTCAGATGCCGTGGTCTTATTTGATTGCTTAGGAAAAGTGCAGTGATAGAGCAAACACCCGGTGAGATATGATGACAAATGGGTCCAGATCCCAGTAAATTACTTTCTGCTCAAATCGAAATTTCATTCAGTTTGCTGCTCACCGAGATGAAGTAATCTAAATTGTGGACTCAGAAGGAAGATAGAAGGGAAGCTGGAGCAAGCATTTCATTATCAAGAGGCAGAGGGGGAGAGAGGGAGAGAGAGAGAAGGTTAGGGACGAAAGAGATGAGCAGAAGCAAATCTAAAGTGTTGACACCATGATTGAAAAGGTTAACCCATGCACATTATATATCAACCCGAGTAGCTACTGGTTTCTAATGGAAACACGGCACTGACAGAGCATTCACAGGAGTCCTAATGGCAAAAGCACTACATCTGCGCCTGGATGTACAATCAAATCCTCTTAGGTCCTGATTGCTTATGTTCCAGGTTATTATTAGGTTGCAAAAAAATGTGCACCAAAAGTAATATGCAGTTTCAGTGCTAGATGCTTGTGGAGTGCGAGAGGATTAATTTCTCTGTCGATATTGTGATGATTTTGTATTTCTTCATTCTGTTGCTCTCCTGTCTTTTTTTTCCTCTCCTGTATGTTTTCCCTTCAAGTTAGAAATGGAGCCGGGGCACACTGAACTTTGCACTGAACTTTTTCATTCAGTCACATACTCAACAGACACAAGTGTGGATGCCACTGTCCATTACACACGGCTAAATCTGTGACCATGCCTACAGTGGTTTCATAGTAACACCTGCTCTTCTCCTACTTCCTTTTTCCTCAGGCTATTTGGAAACAGTGGAGCTTGCAGCGCTTGTGGTCAGTCTATCCCAGCCAGTGAACTGGTGATGAGGGCGCAGGGCAACGTGTACCACCTCAAGGTAATCTCAAGTTTCCTCTATGAAGTATTAAACTGGACGTAACAATGCTGCGCTTGTTGTTATTTGGTAATCGCAAACTAACTTTAAAGATGCATACCACCCCCCTATTGTATCGGAGTGTTTAGATACTGCGCTCGTTAAGTCAATGAAAGCCAATCTGTCTTCATATAGAGTGCTGCAGGGGGGACAGCCTTGTGTAGGCCAGCCCAGGAAGTTAGCATTGCCATGGTTTCCTCAACAACAGCCACTAGGACATTTTGGATTATTGCAGAAAATAAGCTCTATGTTCACCTTTTGTACAACAAGTTAATCTTCACCAACGAACACCACCTTTATTATTTTTGATTATGATTGAAGTAAAAAGCTAACGTTAGGCTATAAACAAACTCCACCACGGTCGCATGACTTCACGTTAGCGCATGATGACCTTTAGAAGTCTCAATGAGCCACTTGTTAGCGATTGCCTTTATTAAGACACGTTAAAGCTTCAAAAATCACACGTGCTGTATTTACTGACATATTTTATGTCTTAGAACAAAACGTTAAATCTTGTGTTTACAGCAGATCTTATTTCAGGCATCTAACCAAAACCATAATCATTGTATTTGTAGCAGCTATAACAGGTAGGAAAAGGAAGAGATTGCTGAAGGGTTAAAACAATTAGTTCATTGTAATCACCATCTATTTATATATTTGATTAATCTTAATCTTTTTAAGCAAAAATGCCAAACTTTAGCTCACTACAGCTTCCTGATTGTGGGAAATGGTACTCTTCTTTGTATAATCTCTGATAGTAAATGAAATACTTTGGGTTTTGGACAAAACAAGGCCTCTGATAAAATCTAATTGAGTTTAAGACAATTGTGATTGCCATTTTTCATTATTTTCTGACAGTTTATAGACCAAACTATTAATCAGAATTCTCTAAATTGCTGTTTATTAGTTGTACCTGTATTTTCCTCCTTTAACCACCACTGCACACACAGTTGTGCAGAAATGCATATATGTCTGCTTTCACAAGGTGTTATTACATAATAGGATTGAGCACTGGGGCCTGCTTGTGAACACTTGTCTTTGTGCCCCCCCCTCCCTGCAGTGTTTCACATGTTCCACCTGCCGGAACCGGCTCGTCCCAGGAGATCGGTTCCACTACATCAACGGCAGCCTGTTCTGCGAACACGACAGACCCACAGCACTCATCAACGGCCATTTGAGTTCACTGCAGACAAACCCACTACTGCCCGACCAGAAGGTAAGACCCCCCCCCCCCCCACACACACACACCCGCACTTCTCTCTGCACCAGTGACACATGACGCGGGAATGTCTGATGATGGAGAGTGCTCCAGAGCTCTTTGTGCTCTCATTTCAGAGTATTAAAATAGGCAGAAGGCTCATAACTTCAAAGTAAAGGACAAGTCAGTAAAAGCTCGCCATCAGTCAGCTGGAGTCATTAGCAGGAAAAAAAAAAACATCTGTAATTGTCTCGGCGACATTTTTCACTCTGTTTACATTGATGTCGTTGATTCAACTTCCACTGCGAGGCACGCTGCAGATACTAAATCTTACAGAGCAGAGATGAATTTTATTTTTAGACAGCCAATGGATTTTTCCATCATTCTTGTTGGAGGACTCAGAAAATCTGTATTAACCGTCGGCACAAAACATGTGAAAATGATTTTATTTTTTACTGCTGTTCTCACACTCGGTTTGTTGTGAGTAGATACATATTTAACTCCTCTTGAATTTGTTTGTTGCTCGATCCCGAACCGTGCTGAAAAATGACCCACTAGGCCATTAATACCGAGTGTTAAAAACAGCATTTGACTACCATATCAACGAGGCTGGGATCACCTGGGCTAAGTTATTCCTCCAAGGCCAGAAATATGTATCCGGGGCCCCGAGGTTGAACACAGACAGCAAGCTGCAGCAGCCAGTATATCATGAAAGCTGTCATCATGGCTTTCCCTGATTTCATCTTGATGCCTCCAGTGAAAGCAAAACAGAAGGCCTAATCATATACGAAGGATAACTTCATTCTTCAGGATAGCTTCATTCTGCCCGCAGGAGATATAATCATTTTTGCCTCACAACAAGGAGCTTTATTGATACCTTGTCTGCACACACAGCACACAGAGAGATATGGGGGGTGTTTGGAGTGTGTCAGAGTCTGACTGAAAGAGGAATTATATTGTTGGGAGCATGCATTTCACCTTGAGTGGTTTTGTGAGTAGAGGAGAGGTAGAACTCCATTAAGCCCCCCCACTCCCCTCCCTCCCACCACGTCACAGGCCTTTTAAGGGCTTGTCACTTCTACAAATCAGCTCTTAGAGCTCTTAGAGCTCCTCACATTTAAATTGAAAGCCGTTGCATTATCTAGCTTAATTTCAAATGTCTGTTTAAGTCCTTACACCCCCCCCCCCATGTCTCTTGTAGCATGGCTGGTGTAGTAAATATGAGGCCTCATTGTTTATTTATGTGCTAACATCAATTGTAGTGAAAACTGCTGAATTATTGATGCTAAAATGCAATCTGAATATTGGCTGCGGTGCTTTAATTATAGCAGAGAGAGAATTATTAAATAAACAGAGACACATCGCTCAGTGGGAACAGTCTCAGGATGCTTTTGTTATCTCCGTGAGTGAAATAAGGAGTTAGCCCGCTGCTGCAGCACTTTATCACACAAACATGCTCATTTCTTTTGCTAAAACAGAATTTGGACGGCCTGAAATAACACAGACTCCCAGTACGATAACAGCTCTTCAAAATCAATACACCATGTATCCTCAACATGGACTGGATATAGAAACACAGGCTGGTTTAGCAGAGAGAAAATGAAGCAGTCACGGCTCATACTGAAACACGGGGGTTATCTACTGACCGTTGTTTTGATTATGTGCGATTTTGCCGTGACATAATTGGTGTTGTCCACATCTATGGCGTGGGACATTTGATGCTCATTTATTAAGCTTTCTTCCTAGCTTCTTCCTAATCTCTTTGTTCAGAACAGACAAATTACCTCTCTCACACAGAGCTGCTTTGACCCAGGGGAGCGAGACCCTCCCAGCGTCAGTCACTTTAATTAGCCCCCAAGTAGGAGTTTGCAATTACTAATAGACTGAAGCCCTCCTAGTGATTTGAGGGATGAAGGGAAAAGTAAATCGCCCCTAAGAATCATAAAGAAGAAAAAAAAATGTTTCTGTTTCACAGGACTGAACACCTCCTGCAGTGATGTCGGAGCGCGGTTATAATTATACCAAAGAGAATCGTGTCATGGATGCACTTTTAAGTTAATGCAAAGTAAATGTGGCACCAGATGGGTTTCAAAGCCTGGCTGATCAATAAATTAAACACTGGTTTTCTACCAGTTGATTTATCAGGGTGAAACATTCATGGCATTTTGTGAACTCGTACTCTTAATGACGGTGCACATTTTTTAAATGTTTTATCTTTTATCTCTCACTATTCAGGTGTGTTAGGCGGGAGCCGTGCAGGAAGCAGGATGTGTGCCTTCATTTTAGCCCTTACTCATCGTCACCCGAGACAGCGTGGATCAGCAGCACCCCAGCCTTTTAGCTGTGCTCCCAGGCCCTTTGCCCCAAAAGGAATCCTCTACCCATCTTACCAGTTACCTGACTTTTATTTCTGCAACCCATACCCAAAGCTCAGCCTTCAACCTTGGCTTTTCCCCAAATATGGGTGTATACTTGCACTTAATGCACCTGAATCGGGACGCTGAGGACTCCATGACCTTGGAATTTAAAAAAAAAAGGAGACTGATGAGAATCCATGGGGACTCTTCAGGAAGAGAAAATGAAATACAACACACAAGAGGATGTTGTGACTGAAGCGAAGGGAAGAGAAAAAGACTAATGATGTGAAAGAGATGCAGGCTTTTCAACTCTGCATATTTGTTTAAAGACATTTTGGGGGAAAACCTGGGACTTTTTTCATTTTTCCTCTCTTCCTTTTCTATCCTGATTTCCCAACAACATGGTGTTTCCACTTTATATATTTTAAGTGTTGTCAAAGGGGAATGTGTTTTTTTTTTCCTTTTGGTGGTATATATAGAAAAAGACGGGGTTTAAAAAAAAAATCTGTGTTTTTTTGTGGAAAACAAATCATGAACACTCTTGGTGTATTTGTAAAACTACCATGTATGTACAGTATGCATGTAAATGTCGTTGTCCAGGCGTGGCTACAGTACAACTGACTCTCCGCACTCCGGTCCTCCCTCCTCCCTCCTCCCTCCCCCCCTCCTCCCCTCCAACCTCAACCCTCCCCCCCTCCCCTCCAACCTCAACCCATGGCAAACGGAAGAAATGTGATCATAGTCAGTAATGTAGAGATCATCACCAACATATAAATGCTGAATGAAAGAGAAATTTATTTGTGATATTTTCCGAGACATTTGCTCCAGTATGGTGTATTTAATTAATAAAAATATTGAAGATTTAAAAGCCTCCTTAAATTAATTTTAAAGCCTCCGATTTTCTCAATTTGGGTTTTTAGATTTTGAAAGTATTAGCGCTGAGAGCTCACACACTTGGCATTGTGATGGAATGTTGTCTTTAGTCCCTTGTTTTTTACCAATGAAGCATTTCAGTCTTTATATCTGAATGACATAATTACTATAAGTTAAATTCATCAAGTGCCCAAGAATGTATCTTTCGTGCAAAAGCCTGATTTTAATGGACGACTTGTTTGCCTTACCATTGAAAATGCACTCAATTTCCAGCCTAGCAATCATCAAGGTGCATGATGAGTGTCTAACGGAAAATGGATAAACATGTATCCTCTCTCTGTTCAAATGACCGTTTGCTATTCATCACTATAATACCTGACAGAAATGGAAGAAAATGTCTCTTTGAAGATTCAATTACTGCAGAGAGGGAGAGAGGTGTCTCTCTTTGGCAGGCACAAATTGAATGGGCTATTTGCAGAACAAATTGGTGTTTGAAGTCCTTGCAAGACCTAATAGGTCTGAAGGAGGAACCCGGTAATGGCTGATGCGCTTATCTGTGGAGTCTGGGCCTCTCATGAGCCCGCCGCTGTGGCTGAAACAATGCTGCTGCACGGGATAAGGCTTTCATGCAAAAATCTGCTTCAATAGCAGAGAAAATAGGCCTAAAGAGTAAACAGAACTTCGATTTAAAAGCTAAGAAAATCATGCACAGCCAACAAACTGATCTGCTTTGATTGCTTCTGAAACCCTCTCCCAGAACATAACCCCCTAACATGGGGACTCTTCAATGTTCAAGGCTCGTCAATGTTGGAGAACCCTGAAGTTTTGAGTTATAGTTGATCTACAGCGCATGAAATTCATGTATATTTGGTTCAACATACAGTAGGTCCTCTGGTATATCTGACCGGTGGAAACCAGATAGGCCTTTTCCACAGAAGATACTTTGACATATCAGAGTGACAAAAAAGCACAGGTCTAAATAAGAAAATGAATTCCATTTAGCTGCTTCAGTTTCAATTTCAGGGTCTTGGTTTAATTGTCAAGCTAATTTTAAACAAACTTCAGAAAAAGTCACAAAGAAGAAATTGGAATTAGGGCATGCTTTAATTATTCTTTCATGTCAGCTAGTATTGGCCATGTTACATGCTGTCCTTGGATAAATATAATATAAATATATATTCGGGAAGACAGTGGAAACAGTTTCCATATTATATTAAGCTCATCAACTCTTTTTCACCAAAAGCAAAAACCAGTGTGCTGCGAGTGTAACAAAAAATGCTTTTAGTAACACAGTCAGAATGTCTGCTGTATTTATTTGTACATTAAAACATTAAAATGAGATGATCAATAAATAGTAAAACAGGAACAAGACCTCTGTGTTGTAGGTTCACAAACACAGAAAGCATTTGGGACATGTTGTAGTTGCCTCAGAGCTTTCTAACTGGCTGGATTCACTTCTCAAAATCATGATTGGACAAGAGTCTCTTTTATCTTGCAATCATTTTTAGATGATAAAAGGCTGATGCTGGCACTGATTAAATATGATTTCTATTATTTAGATGTGATTCCAAGACAACACCTGGCCTGACTCACAGTCATTACAGAGGAAGAGGGAAGGTGAGCAAAAAGGCCAAGCTCAGCAAACGCTGGTACCAACATAAATAAAACTGTTTTCATTTGTAATAAATACAACAACTATTCTTTAGACACCAATACCCACACTCACCGTGCATGTAGTCGTCAAGTGAACTTTAATACCTCTCTCTTGGAGTTCAATCTCATTGCAAATGCACAAAAGCAATATGGTCAGATTAGCAAAAAATAAAACAATCTCGAGGGATAATTCTGCTTTTTCACATGACATATAAACGGAGCTTTGGCTGGAGGTTCTATGAACCACTTTAAACAGGAATTTGGGGGAATAGCTATGTAAATATCATCAACATGTAGTCAGCATTAATACTGAGATGACTGTGAAATGCTTCAAAATCATCATCCTCATTTAGCTTAACTGCTCATTTGATTTAAGGACTTTTAGGATGATTTGAGTATGAATTATGAAACATGTTGCAGTTGTCATTCATGGTTGATGCTCGGGGAGGTGATGACCGGACGATGCATTCCACTTTCACCTGCTTATTAAACGACTCTCAGGCCAAAGAAGCCTTTAAGTATCAGATTTTTTTTAATGAATTATCCTTTAAGTTGATTTTGGGTTTGAATTTGCTTTTAAATGTAATCCACATCATAACAACACTGTTTCGTGCTACGCTAACGTTGGCCTTTTCCATTATGAAATCCGCTTGGTTCCATTAAGCTGTTTACTCACACACACACATAAACACAAACACACACACACAGCTAAATATATGTAAGCTGCACGCACACACATTTTATACGTCTCCATTTTCAACTTATTGAACAAGTCAAAACCAGACTCACTGAAAACATTTTTTAAACACTATTTACACATAATCCATATGTGAGAACTTGCTTTGATGTGGCAAACCAGAGTGAGGTCTAATGGATCTCACCCACAACAATGGAGCACACTTAAATGGCATGTCTGCCTGAGGGAAATCACTTTGCCTCAACTCCAGCTCCTTCCTGCTCTCACTGGGGAGTCTGCTGATGCACCACAACTGGATTACTTATGATTAGTCACCTTGTATTTATTTATAATTACTTTATGTCTTCATTCTGCCGCATGTTTTTCATTTATCTCTGTGTGATTGGAAGATTTTAATGGAGGGCTGTCGTACCAAGGAATGTTATTCAGAGGTCTGCAAAACTACTTATCTCTGTTATTGTTTACTGTATCAGAAACATGACATAAACATAACTCCTTCCAGATGCTCAGTGATCATCATTTCAACACATTTTATAGATTTAATTTATTAGACAATGTAAAGCGTTTATGACGCAGGAACATGCTGCGTATCTTTCCGTAGTTATGTAACACAGCTGAACCTTAAACTGAACAAAAAAGCCTCTATTGAATATTTAGATGTAATAAATATTAAGCAATATTATCACAAGCCCCATCCATTTAAAAAACTATTACAGACAGACACAAATGTCATAGTGGAACAGCAACTTGGCACACATCTGATGGCGGAATACGAATCAGACAATAATATTCCAAACTACCTTAATCTAGATCTAGTTTATTCCATGATTCAGAATCTCATGACTTCTTCCTCCGCCCATGCTGCACGTTCCAGGAACATCAGACCAGTGTTTCTGTAATCCTGGTGACAAACAAACCAACAAACCAAACTGAAAACATAACCTCCTTGGGTGGAGGTTAACATTTTCCAAAAGAGTATAATTATAAATCAGTAATGCTAGACACAATATCTATGAATACATGAAACAACATAAAGATAACAGAGTACACACTATACTGTAGTAAGTAACTACAACCACAGCCTTGCATCTGTGCTGAGTATTTTATTTCCTTGAATGAAAAGCACAGGGCACACGTTTTGACAGTTTTCAACCCACAAAGAATTACTGATGAGCTCATGATGGCTTTAGATGTGAATACAGAGGCTTGTCAGGGCCAGAACATTGATATTCTTTGAATCTTTAACTCAATTTATAGCAGGCACAAAAACAGAACCAAAACTAGAAGGATACCCTCCCTTGGCCCATGCTACACCCTTCCAACAAGTTTCATGAAAAGGGGCGAGTAGTAACAGACAAATAAACTGAACAGCAACATAACCTCCTTGGCGAAGATTAAAAAAGGTGACATGAAGCAGAAAGGCTACTCACTGACTCACATCCATCCATCGTCTACCACTTATCCAGGGTCAGGTAGCGGGGGCAGCAGCTCCAATAAGGAACCCCAAACTTCCCTTCTCCGGGCCACATCTGCCAGCTCCGACTGGGGGATCCCGAGGCGTTCTCAGGCCAGTGAGGAGTTATTATCTCTCCACAGAGTCCTGGGTCTTCCCCGGGGTATCCTCCCAGCTGGACGTGCCTGGAACACCTCCCTAGGGAGGCGCCCAGTTGGCCTCCTTACTAGATGCCCGAACCACCTCAACTAGCTCCTTTCAACGCAAAGGAGCAGCGGCTCTACTCCGAGTCTCTCACGGATGGCTGAACTTCTCACTCTATCTCTAAGGGAGATGCCAGCCACCCGTCTGAGAAAACCCATTTTGGCCGCTTGTACCCGCGATCTCGTTCTTTCGGTCATGACCCAGCCTTCATGACCATAAGTGAGGGTAGGAACTAAGATCGGTAGATCGAGAGCTTTGCCTTCTGGCTCAGCTCTCTTTTCATCACAACGGTGCGGTAAAGCGAATTCAGTACCGGCCCCGCTGCTCCGATTCTCCGGCCCATCTCTTGCTCCATCGTCCCCTCACTCAAGACAATACACAGAGGTACTTGAACTCCTTCACTTGGGGTAAGGGCTCATTCCCTACCGTTTCACACTCGAACCAGTTTTCCAGAAGCCCCTTGGTGCCGACCGAAAGTCCTTCTCCATAGCTTCTCCGAACTTCTCCCACAACTGCTGCTTTGCCTCTGCCACGGCTGAGACCACAGCTCCTCACCACAGCTTCAGCAATAGAGGTTTTGAACATCGCCCACTCAGGTTCAATGCCCCCAACCTCCACAGGGATGTCTGAAAAGCTCAGCCGGAGGTGTGAGTTGAAGATCTCCCGTACAGGGGCTTCCTCCAGACGTTCCCAGTTCACCCGCACTACCCGTTTGGGCTTACCAGTAGTGATGGCGAGATGAAGCTTCATGAAGCGTTGAAGCTTTCCATCCAATTGGTTTGCACATGGGCCGAAGCTTCATGGTGCGTCATTTGATCTACTCTTGATTTGATCTATCTTCCGTGATTACTCGACACACGCTTCGAAGCCTCGACACGAAACGACACATCACTACTTACCAGGTCACTCCAGAGTCTTCCCCCACCCCTTCATCCAACTCACCACCAGATGGTGATCAGTTGACAGCTCCGCCCCTCTCTTCACCCGAGTGTCCAAAACATGCGGCCTCAGATCAGATGATACGATCACAAAATCGATCATTGACCTTTGGCCTAGGGTGCTCTGGTACCACGTACAGTTATGAGCATACTTATGTTCGAACGTGGTGTTTGTTATGGCCATTGCATGACTAGCACAGAAGTCCAAAAACAAACAACCGTTCAGGTTTAAATCAGGGAGGCCGTTCCTCCCAATCACGCCTCTCCAGGTGTCTCCATCGTTTCCCATGTGTGTGTCTCCCAGCAAGACTACGGAGTCCCCTACTGGAGCCACCTGCAGGTCTCCATTCAGGCTCTCCAAGAAGGCCGAATACTCTGAACTGCTGTTTGGGGCATAGGCACAAACAACAGTCAGAGTTTTCCCCCCCATAACCCGAAGGCGTAGGGAGGCAACCCTCTCGTCCACCGAGGTGAAGTCCACCGAGGTGAAGTCCAACGTAGTGGCGCTCAGCCGGGAACTTGTGAGTATCCCCACACCCGCCCGACGCCTCACACCTTGGGCAACTCCGGAGAAGAATAGAGTCCAACCCCTATCCAGGAGTACGGTTCCAGATCAAAGACTGTGCGTAGAGGTAAGCCCCACCAGATCTAACTGGTAGCGCTCCACCTCCCGCACTAGTTCCGGCTCCTTCCCCCACAAAGATGTGACGTTCCACGTCCCCAGAGCCAGCCTCTGCTGTTCGGGTCTGGTCCGTCAAGGTCCCTGACCATCACTGCCACCCGTGTGACAACGCACCCGACCCCAGCGGTTTTTCCCATGAGTGGTGGGCCCACAGGATGGATGGATGGGAGTCACCATGTAGCGTCTTCGGGCTGTGCCCGACCGGGCTCCGTGGCAAACCCGGCCACCAGGCGCTCAAAATGTTGTTGGCATTCAGTGAACTTAGTTGCGTGTGAGGCGCAGCTTCACCCGACTAGAGGCACATAGTTAGAAAGGTTTGCCATTGCAACTATAAAAAAATACATATAAAATGAAATATTGTTTGTTCACGATTTGGGAAGAAAAACGTTGTACAAAACATTAAAACAAATCTAGGAAATCAGAAAATATTTATGACTAAATAGACAAAAGTCCAAATTAATGTTTGGTAATAAATATCTCTAGTTGTTGATTAAATTTGTAACAGTCAACGACTCCTGTGCTCCTTGTCATCAGGACTGTATGGGTGTCATTTATCAGATTTGATTGACAGCGGCCACACAACTGTCATCCATGGAAATAAATGACATCACCTTGTTCCAACCAAGCTCCGCCCACTTAAAAGCCAAGAGAAAAGCTCAGAAACACAAAATACAAAAGATATCTCGCAAAATAACCAAAACAGTTGGAACTTGGACAGAAATGTTCATATGAGACTCCATCACTCAGAAGAAGAAGGTGAAGGAACCTTTAAACCTGATTGTTGGCAAACAGCTATACAATGAGCGTAAAACTAGCTGTGTATTGATGTACTACATCAATTATTACAATGCTGGAGCCTTACAGGGTAAACCCCTATCTCATGTTTCCTAATATGTATCTAAAATAAATACATGCTGTGTTAGCTGTTTCCTGTATTTCTTAAATAGATCTTCCTCCATACCATCAGTCAACATTTTCTTTATTTGTTCCATCATTCGCTCATCCATCCATCTGTTTTCTTGGCTAGTCTTGATCAGATTTTGCCAAAACCTGTGAAAATTATGCATCTCACTCTGCGTTCCAGCATTTCTGTAATTACACTGATTAGGTCCAAGGGGTTTTGTCTGTTCCTTTGTTCATTTGTATCTCATAAACCATTTATCAGATTTTGACTAAACTTGGGCAAGTGCTGCATCTCATCACCACACTCTAGTTTTCCCAGATTATAATGATTATAGGTCAGAACATTATGATACAAAGGTATTTAGTACTGCTTGGCCAGTCCGGAGGTTCTCCTCCTTTTCACTGTTCCATGTTAAATGGTTGACTGCTTCTTTCTCTAACACATCAAACAATAAATTATGTATTCTAATGTTATTTTTTAGTACTAGACCATCTGTAGATGTTGGTACCTGAGCATGGAATTCAGTAGGCCACAATCCAAGCTTTCAATGAAACCTGAAGCCCCTTCAAACACCATAATGGTGTGAAATGTGGTTCATAATTGTCTTGCTTCAGCCCACCGTGGCATCAGCAAACAACTTAAAATAGTGCTGGGGCCGGGGTGCTCAGTTACTTAGCAGGGTGTTCAATAACACAGTGAGGGACATGCAAATATTGGTAAGGCAATTATTGGCAGTCATGTTTGGCCTAAAGTAGCAGGAAACTCTATCCTCTCCATTATGTATGCTGCAAACTATGGTGCAAGGAGCTCAGTTAAAGCTTTGCTTTTTACTGTTAAAAGGCTTACCTTCTGACGAAGAGAGGCTCACTTTACGCTCAGATGTCCTTTGCAGTGGAAATGTACTCGTAATGCAAGGAGAGAAACAAAGCACCTCCTGCCCTCAGGACTCTTATCTTCTTAAAGCCACATTTACTCAAAGTGGAATTTGTTAACATGCAGTGCTGTTTCTTGAAAAAAGAAACAACAAATAAATGAAACTTTGTCTCTGATTTCCTAAAAAAAACAGCCAGAAATTTCCTTTTTTCTAACTTCCATACCATAATGACATCAGGAACAACTAATGTGAGATAAAGACATTTAATCGTTTTTTAATAAAGAAACAGCATCGTCTTTACCCCCACATAAATAAATAGACAAAAGGAATGGGAGCCATTCTTTCTCCATTGACATTAGTGTTTATTTCACTAGGGAATATTACATACACGCATGCTCGCACACACACATCTCCTCCCCTTTAACTGGTCTGACTCTTGAAAAGAATTTCTTGTTCCATTTTCCCCCATTCTCCTCAAGAATGTAGTAACAATAATAATGCATTAAGTGGGCTGAGTACTCTAAACACTCAGAGCTTCCTCTCACAGTAAGTGCAGAACCAGTTTGTCTGCTGTTGAAAGCATCTTACAGAGTCCTACAGAGAGCGGAGAGTTTGCCTCCACTCCCCCACCCTTCTCTTTCTGTCTCACACACAAACACACACACAATTAGACTCCCACACACTGCCTGTGACTCCCTATGACGAGTCGAAAACACCGTCAGACTCGGGGTCTCGCACTGTCCGGTGAATCAGAAGACCTCAACGTGTGATATCGCAGAAAAAGTCCCATCTGAGTTCCAGCGCACATCGTGCTCCCGTCGGCTGGTGCCATCAGCATGGTGCAGCTCTGAGCAGGGGGTTAAATCCCCCGTAAGAACACCAAAAGGTCACCAAATGCTGTTGTTTATGAGCCATGCTAAAATGAAGCGCTGAGCGGGTAACTTGTGGATATATTTTAGCCCCTCTGAGCCTGCAGCATCGCAAACACACCTTAATGATGAACTCAGTACTCAAATACTGTGGAAACAAAAAATAAGTAGGGATGTACATTTCAAGGACTTTTATGATTTGATTATTAAACGTGTTAAAGATCATTACTTGGTAAATTGTTAACAATAAGAATTACACAATAGAGTGCTGCTGGGATGATTTTGTGGGCTGAACCAAAGTTAGCATCGCCCTGGTTCCCTCCATCATTCCCATGAAAGTTTCTCAGTGGCGCATGAATCCAAAATGGCTCAACTTACCTGGTTCACTATTGCCGGGGCGCCCTAGCAACCACATTTTTTAGGACACGAGTTGGGTATTTACTGATGTATTTTATGTCGTAGAATAACATGTGATAATCTCTTAAACTTGTGTTAACCTTATTTTAGGCATCTAACTAATAGCCCATTGACTTTGAGAAAAAGGAACCGTTTAGTGATTTTCTTCGGAATTTTACAAGTCTGAAGAAAATGTTGACCGTTGCATTTTCTGCATTACGTTACCTGCCGCTACGCCGACAGTAACGTTAATATTGCATTTGCCTTAAAGAGGTATGTACACGATAGAACACCTCTAGGAAAGTAGGAAACTCAATAGGATTCACAGTGTTTTTGTTATGACTCAATTTTTTGTTGATAATAAATTGGAAGTGATGGGACAATCTTTTTAGTCTTTTAAAAAGGTAAGTATAAAATACATTATTTTTCAGTTTCCAGTCCAGACAGCAGCTCAAAAGTACAAGTAACACGAGGAATTGCTCAGTCTTCAAAGTTAGAGCCATTAAAGAGCACTAAATCAAGTTCAATCAAGCCAGTTGTCTCAGCAAAGGACTGTGTGATTTGGCATTATCTTTGCAATTACAAGGAAGGGAGGAGGATCTGCATAAGATATCTCTGTACTATGCCCTTTACACACACACATACACACACACACACACACACACACACACACACACACACACACACACACACACACACACACACACACACACACACACACACACACACACAAAGTGAGAGAGACATACACAAAGAGAGAGAGAGAGAGAGAGAGAGAGAGAGAGAGAGAGAGAGAGAGAGAGAGAGAGAGAGAGAGAGAGAGAGACAAGCCCTCCAGAGACAGAACATATACCTGAGGGATATGTTCTGTCTTTGATTCGGTCTCTCCACTGCCTAAGTTCTAAATTAACTTAAATACCACAGTAATATAAAAAAGAGGGTGAGGGTAGTGTTTGAGGGTGGGGGCATTTTGTGTTCATGTAAGTTGAGTTATGTCCGTTAAAAATGCAAATTTTGCCCAAAGTGTCATTTCTTTTGGCTGCAGTTGTCAAATGATATTAAAGGAAGTAAATCATGAATGTAAAGAACAACAGATTTCACAAATCCCCGTAGCAAAAATGCAAATCACAAGACCTGAAAGTGAATTTGTACTCATCCCCCGGTCTATGACCTATACTTGTAATTATGGGACCAGTTCAAGCAGCTTCAAATATACCCTGAAGAATGTCTTGAACCATCCCTCCGTCGCCTCAGAACTGAAGTTTTTTTTGTTAAGGCATTACAGCTCCCTGTTTCTTCATATGTCACAAAGATTCAGAATCTGTGACCTGAAACAGCCCGAGGAGAGCGACTTCACAGGCAGTTTCCTCGGGGACTAATGTGTTTTCAGAGCGGCGACCATCTTTTTTGCTGTTTAATGAGCTCAGTCATAAATAAATGCATGGCCTTAATTAGCCTGCGTGTGGCGGGGGCACTGGAATTAGTGAGGAGCTGTGGAGATGGAGGCTCCATGCCCGAGTTCTTCTGGAGATAGTGATCCGGGCGTGGGGAGGTGGCCTTTGAGCAGATGCTCTCGCTCTCTGCTGGTTGAGGCCTCCATGACTTCCTCCTTTCATCTAAATCTATTAAGCTGCTTCTCACCGAGCTCTCCTTGGCCGGTGGAGGGGCTTAAATCGGACAGTGGGCCAAACCTGGGCCAAACTAATCTGTTTCTTTAAGATGATTAAATCAGATTGATGAAATTAGGCTAAAGATTAAAGGAACCTTCCACTACTGAAGCAAATCTAAGCAGTTGTAAAATTTGAATGATTATTATCGATCTTTCAGGTGCATAAATTGCTAGAATTGCACAAAATCGCTCCTTATTTGCTACCTTACGACTCGACATATAATCCTAGCTACAAGTTAGCATTTTAGCTTCCAGGCTGGCCATGGCAAGAAATCATTTGAATGCCATTTTAGAGACAAACATGCAACTTTTTCCTTCTTTGGAACCTGGGAGCTTGTGGTTACGACATGGGAAGTCGCGTACATGATACGCTTGGCGTTCAAGTGGTTAGTTAGTGAGAACACAGCTGCTAGGCAACAGCATGTCGGCATCTAGAAGAGCCTCGCTGACGTGATGCAGGAAATGTAAAGGCATAGTGACAGTAAATGAAGACGACGTTGGGAATATCAACATTTTCATCGCATTTTCATTTAAATGATTAAAATTAAAACATATTAACTTTCTATCCACTCAAAGTTGAACTGGTTTTGCCATTTCAGAAAACGTCAACAAACTCGTCACAACTCGTGAAATCGGAGCTTTCAGAAAATGTCCACTTTGAGGTACCATAAGAGGGGGGGGGGGGCGTTCATATCTCCTGAACACGGTAAATATAATCCTATTTGAAGGCAGGTATCTAAGTACGAGACTAAACATTAGGAATCTCAACGTCACGTACTCGGCTAATGACGTCTTTATGTTTAATGCACACAGATTAGGTTCCTGATGTCTGCTTTGGTGTCAAAACACTAGGATGTATCAGGTATATCAGTTTACCTGAAGTAAATAAGTCACACGCTGCTTTATTAAAAGTCTCTAATGTCGGGGAGATTCTTAAAAACAAATGATTGACTTAAGGATTGATTGTATTCAACCAGAAATCTAGAAGTGAGATAAGTATTTTACTACCAGCAGGTGAGGTGGGCAGCTGTAGCGAGAGAACATGACCATCTACAATACACAGGTGGTGACAGAAACATTACTAAAGTGGGCGGATGCCTGTAGGGGACGTGGTGACTAATTCCCCTCTCATATTGCATTCTAAGTTACAGTGCAGCTATGAGAAGGCTGGGGGCTAGTCCACGCCGGCACCGGCCAAAACCTGAGCACACACACACACACACACACACACACACACACACACACACACACACACACACACACACACACACACACACACACACACACACACTGATGACTAACCAACCTCACTTTGATGAAAGCAGAGAGGGGCCAAGTGCATCCATTGTCCCAGCACGGTCTCATTTCCAGGTCGTCAAATACCGACGCTTTCTCACGTCCCTCGGCGTCTGATAGCTCCTTTTAGCACCTGTATGAGACGCACCAGGCTTTCAAAAAACTCCAATGTAAACCCATCCGTGGTAATATTACTGGTACTACTGAAGTCAGGTGACATAGTATAAAGAGCCACAAGGTCCGTGTAGGGAGGAAGCACGGGATGGATGAATTGGTCTAACAAACAGAGGACTTTCACACAGAAGGTTGCTGTTCCTTTCCTGCGTGAAACAAAAAGTCAACGTTGACTTCTTCACGTTGACTACAATTACATACGTAACTGAACTTACGTAACAAACATACAATGTTCACAATGTTTTCCTAGACTGAACCAAGTTTTGGTTGAATTCACAATGTCTTTAAAACTGCGACCGTTGTGGAGCATCACAGTTTGGCGTGTAAGGTTACCCAGTGCGTTAAAACACGATGCCAAGGGGTCCTGACCAGGCGTCTGTATGTGACAAGTTGGGAATGAGAACGGGTTGGTTTATCCACGACATCACTGCTCCTGACCATGTAAACAGCTCGAGCATAGTACACTTTGCCATCTCGCCACACATCAACATTTGTCCAAAACAATTTGTGATGAGTGGTCCTGGATCCGGATTGTAAAAATACATCGGGACCAGACATTAGTAATATTGCCGGGCCATATGTGTGGCAGACCACTGAGGTCACCTGACACTGAAGGTCACCTTTTTCAGTTCAAATTATTAAGTGCTTCCCCTCTAATCAGATGAGACGTCCCACATACTGCCCATGCTCATAGCAACCAGTGTATTTATAGGCTCCAAACTGAAATGACCAGTTGGTTTAATTTAATAGTGAGCAATAGGATTATACATGGAAACAAATTACCTAAGTGGGGGTACCAAAATCTTTTAACAATGATGGAAACCACGGACATGATGTCTCCCAGTATTATTTCATTATTGGGTTTAGCCTCTGCATCTGTCAGCTAGGCCTGGCTTCTGGATGGGCCCAGCTTGCGTCCAGACTGACGCACAGCTGCTCGCAGCTCACATAGACCCACGCCCTAGCCATCCCATACTGCAGGGTCATGAAGGGGAAGGGCAGCATCCTATCCCAACAGCAGACACAGGTCTATTACCCAATCACAATTCAATTTCATAGCCTGCTGTGGTCAAAAGAAACAAGTCAGACGTGACGGTTTGGCATGTTTTCTACCCTGCGTATCAGGAGAGATGTTTGTCCAACCAACATTGACTTTATCTGCAGATCATCTGTTATTGTGTCTCCTGGTAGTGAACAGAACATGTATTGTGACATTGAACCTCTTTAAAACGTGAGTAAGCGCAGACATTACTTAATCTGATGGAGTGCAAGGAGCCAACATCAGCATACGAGCAGAAAGCTTAAAAACGTAGTAAACCATTTCTCCTCTAAAACAGTTGTGCTGGTGACAACATTATTATTAATATTTATTCATTTTATCAAGGAATGCAATTAGACTTCAGCCTTAATATCTCAGAGGCTGTCTCATTCTCCAGCTACTCTGCTATGCTTGCCAACTGCAATCAGAAATAACTCTGTCCCTTCAACTTAATGAAAAACAAGTACTTGGCTATAAACTTGTAGTCATCCTCTATCCAATCACATTGTCTTGAGTAATTAAAATGATTAGCTTAATTAGCTTAATTAACTAAATTTGACTACAGGACATGGCCATATGGTGAGGAAAAACAAAGATGGGAGCTAATTAAAGTTAAAATAATGCAGGTTTTAATTAACTCAACCCTAAGGCATCAACATTTTCAAATTTATCCAAGCTGATAATTAAAAAGTCCTCTTGCCCAAGCAACATTTCTTCTCTGAGCTAATTAAATCTGGAAATAAATTAGCAACATGACGCTCCAAATATTAATTCCTGCTAGAAGATGACTTCACTTTCTAATGAAATTAATTAGCTGCACTGGACCCTCAATCAGATGCCAGGCGCTGTCCGTGAGCATAGACCTCATGTAATCTAGCACCGGGCTAAGGGCCCAAGGGCAGAAATTTACAATTGTAATGAACACTCTTTAACTGTGTGTCTCTCTTAATATACCAAATGAACATGTAGATCTATTTCTGCCAACGGCTTCCTCATTTATAAAGGAGCGGTAAGACCAGCTAGTTAAAACTTTCCTTTTTCAGAAAGAATGTGTAGAGCACATAACCACATAGCTGCCAGAAGCAATGCCAAGACCAGCTTCAGCAGCCTGTAAGGTTCCACAGGCTGTGCCTGTGTGTGTGCCAGCCTATTACAGAAGACCCTCATGAATTCACCCCCCTACACTCTCTTGGCAGCTTAAGGGGATGACACTGTGGACGGGAGGATGCAGTAAAATGTATCCGTCTGCATTTTCAAGTCTCCATTGCCTATGCATATCATTTACTGTATATACTGGGGCAGTGTTGTAAAACAAACTTCATTAAGGACCATTATGGCTATGTTTAAACAGACGTCTGGTGCGAGACGCGTTAAAAAGCAAGCAATGGCTTCAAACCTTATATTCTTATATATTTTAGGAGCCGTAGCATTGAGCATAAATTAGACTGTTTACTGCATCAGTGGAAAAGCAGGTTACAACATATTCAAACAGATTTTAAGATTATGATTAAGAAGATACGATCAAGATGAAATTTTAATGATACCCCAAAGGGGAAGTGCATAAAAATTCAATAATTACAGCTAAATCCAAAAAGTTCTAGCATGCAGCGCCGCGACAACGAGTCAGGTGTGATACTTTATCACAAGTTCATAATGCATCACTGCAGTAAAATAACATGACATATTTTTCCATCTTATGTTGTGCCCTCTATTTCATCTTATTTTTATATTTATCTTATTTGATCAATTGTCTTTTATTTTCCTTCTGATTCAACATCAATTATGGTATTCAATCCTTGTTTTTATTTTCATCATATGTCTGTTTTCCCGTATTGTGAAGCAGTTCGAGCTGCACTTCTTGTAGAAAAAGTCCTATACAAATAAAATGTATTATTATTATTACAGGTATAATAATTCATAATTATGTTTCATAATGCACACTACAAACTGAAGTGGATGTCTTATGTTTATCACACAGGCAAAATGATGTCATTCAGTGTCTTGAATGCAGTTGTTAATAGGATAATGTGCAGTAAAGAAACTACCTGGAATGCAGTACTGTGTCCGCTTCCTTGTTAGCGCTCTGCTTTACTGTCATTAATTAAGGCAGTACAAGTCTGACGCTCAATGTCACTGATCAATATGATGCACTTTCCATTATTCAGAGACTGTTAAGCACATCAGCAGCCTGGTGCACAAACAAAGCTGCAGACTGTACAGTAGGTGGCTCTCCAGAGGCTGCACCGTCCGCTCAGACGCTTGTTACAGCCTGTTGTGGCATGAAGGGCAAACCTTCATTTTACTATGGCGACAGAAGATGCTGTGGCCTTTGTGTGTCGAGCATGTTCTCTCAAAAAAAAGCCTGCAATGTCTTTAAAATTGAGATAATTGTGTTTACTGGGTGCAGAGCGGCTTTCAGTCTGTGCACAGACAACAAACTATGAAGAGGAAAAAAGCTGCTCTTTTGATTCTGTCAGTTTTTCAATAATTAATGCTCTCCTCTGGCAATTTTGATCCAATATGTAAATATTATCTCATCCCATTATGCAGGGCATTGATGAATATGACAAATTTCCAAGAGATGACAGTCCGGCTCACACAGTTGAGGGCAAACATTACAATACACTAATGACCGGGGCCTTTTAATGTCATCCCATCTGAGACATTAGAGAATTTGAAATTAAAGGTACAGTTGGCTCACACGACAAAGTGGAATCATCTAAGAGAAATACCCACATCAGTCAGGATGCAGCCATGATGCGCCCGAGCCGAGCTTAAAGCTAGTTATAGCTCACATCAAAGGCACGTCATCGTGCCCAACAGCTACCCTTGCCATTTGGATCCCACTGAATCCGATCCTTTAGTTACATTTTTCAAGCTATCTCTCCTCCGGCTTCCACGCTTAAACACCATTAAAATGGAAAATATAGTGTTTTCCGCATCAGCCCCGGCCTTCGTTATTTCACAGACTTGTCCTTGTTATCTTGATCGCAGTAAACAAGCAACATACACTCCTCTGAATTCTCAGCTCTATTGCAGAGTTGTCTGACAAAGTGGTCAAGAATGTAGACACAATTAGTGCTTCAGAGAAACGTCTAGATATCAACGAAGTGGTGCAATGACCTTTAAAACAAAAGGATTATAAACACTGGGATCATAGCTATGTACTCGCTGCTGCCATAAGGGTCAAACTCATTTATTTCAGGTGCTTCTCACATGTTCTGCTTTGAAGAATAATAAAGCTCAAAGCTCTAATCATGCTGCTTGGGGCTGTGATATTTCTCTTAGATATTAATAACACAGAAAGTACACAGAAGCATCAGAGATTGGGTCAAATGCAAACACAGCTTTTAGATAAAGACTAAGCGTCTGATGGTGATTGTTGATTTGATATTCAGAGACCTAATTATCCTGCTGTGGATTATATAATGAAAGCTTTTTTTCCCTTTCTTGACGCATATTCTCTTTAAACTGAACAGAGCTTGACTGTGATTAACTTTAAAAGGTCATTTAAAATAGCTTTCAGGAACCATGTGATGAAACCCTGGTTGAACGTTTCTAAATGATGTACTCGGAGATGAAGACACCACACCAGTCTTGCTCAGCGACCCCAAAAAAATACACGTTATGCTTTAATAACCCCTGACAGCATACAGAAGTCATTTCCAGACCTCCCTGCACATGTACCTGCCGAAAAACATGCCTTCTTCCAACAATATTACAGCAAGATTGCCTTAAATGAGTCTTTACATGTCTCCCACTGCACCTTTCCTGACCTACCTCAGACATGAAAGGTTAATCCATGACAGGGTTAAAAACTTATCTGGCCTCTCTGGTCACATAACATCCCAATTACTTTAACAATCTCACAGTGAATGAGGGGGGAGAGAGGGAACGAACGAGATGGGAGAGAAGAAAAATACAATAGATAAAAGTCTGTCTCAGAGTAAAAGATAAGTTCTTATCTTAATCTAATGACTCCACAGCCTTAATTTGTCAGACCTGGCTTGCCTGGAAGGAAGAAAAACGAGAGTTTGTTGTACACAGTGTTAATAAGAAGATCTCTCAAGTCTCGGTGTCTGCGAGCGGAGGAGAAAGGATCATCAGCGGAACGTTCAGTGGCAACAGAGAGATGTGCGTGTGTACTTTTGTACTTCTGCTAACAGTTGCTAATTAGCACCTTATCACCCTCCAAGTGGCTCCGTACTGTGGAGACGCCAAGCACTGAGTATTTATAACACAACTCCAGTGACTGAGGAGATAAACAGCTCAGTGAGGCCAATGGCCACCTCACACAATTTGCTGCTGTTGTGAAACTATTTTGCTGCATTATTCTAGCCAAGATGTGGGATTCATTTAGAAAACATTCCCTTTTAGATCTAGTTGTTGTGAACTCACTGCTCCAAAGGGTACTCTATTTAATCTAAGAACATGTAAGATACAACACTTGCAAATGAAATGTAATTATTTACACTTAATGGGATAATAAGGATTGTTTGAAGTAGGGTTGTATGGGGTACTCATCCATAGTAGATGTTTGGAGAAACAGACAGGAGTGCCAGCTCGGAAGCTAAGCAATGTACTGCTGTGGACGGGGGCAGCAGCAAAACATATTTTAGACGCCTAAAAAAAGGTCCACCTAAAGAAAATTAATATCAGTACCTTGCTGGCAGACAGCCCTTTCCGACAGGGAGGTTAAGCCATTATCTATGCTCTCTTCAAATCCACCATCCTCCATTGACAAGAACAGTCATTACCTCGCAGGAGTTCCTGAAATACCGTTGCCTCGATTGGTTAGTTAGTTGGACTTTGGTGCTTTAAAGCATAGGTCTTAAACAGGGGGTCCGCGGAGGTACTGCAGGGGAGTTGCGAAATTGTTTGTAGATAAAGCAATTATTATTATTATTTAGTTTTTTTTGTTTTGCGCATTCACATTCCCTCCTCCGCTGTGTTTCGGGAAGGGCGGGACTTTGCTCCCAACACAAACAGTCAGACAGACAGTCAGACAGTCAGAGACAGAGCGGAGGAAAGGAGAGGGGTCGCACGTACCTCGTCCAGACCAAACAGCTGTCTGCTTCTTTAAACTGGGGGCGTGCCGACCATCATTTACCTACAGTAGATGATGATCGGCACGCCCCCAGTAACACACTGACTATGGAGAAGTACCTGATACAACCACACTTCAAACTATCCGAGCTACCCCTTTAAAATCTGTTAATTCTCAGCCAAACCACTCCTATGTTAGCCCCCTGCTAATGCTACAAGTGTATTCATGTATTGCATGGTTGGATCCCTTTGCAATCAAACTGTTAAACCTGGCAGTGTTAGTGACATGCTTTGCTAACGGAGCTACACAGGACCAGACTGACAAAAATGACAAGGAAAAAAAACGACATGCCTCTCGAGCTGCAATTTCTTCGATGAGACAAAGGAAATAGAATGGGAGCATTGTGTGAGAGCAAATCTCAAAAGATTAATTTGAAGTGTTCACTGAATTGTGATTCCTTTTAATTAATGATAGAATTAACTGCTTTGTTAATGCGTTCCTGGAGGAAATGAGCTGCTGGCATATTCTGCAGCGAACAAAAGAAGGACACATCTCTCTTGACATTTATACAAGTCTAAGTTTGCCAGTGTCAGGGTGCGACAGCTCATGTTGGGTGAAATTTATTTTGAAGGAATGTTTTGCTGCACTGTTAGGAGACAGTGATTCGAAACCACTTCTTGGTTTGAAATCAATAAAGGCATCCATCCATCCATCGTCTACCGCTTATCCGGGATCGGGTCGCGGGGGCAGCAGCTCCAGTAAGGAACCCCAATCTTCCCTTCTCGGGGCCACATCCTCCAGCTCCGACTGGGGGATCCTGAGGCGTTCCCAGGCCAGTGAGGAGATATAATCTCTCCACCAAAAACTAACTGAGAACTGGTGTTTTCATGGCAGCTGAAAGTGAAACATGTTGCAGGGCTGTTGATACCATTTTCAAACTGCACGCATTGTGGTTGATGTCAATTTTAGCTGCCAAGTGTTGTGAAAAAACCCAGATCATCAGCTAAAGTGTCACAAATCACCAAATTGGGAAAATTTCCAAAGCACCTTCCTGTTTAAAGGATCATTTCGGTTTATTATATACGCCAGACGTAAGCCTGTGGGGAGATAATGTGTAATGTGTGTCTGCAGCTAATCTCACATACTTCTGTATTCATCAGCCTGATATTGTTCATACTCATTTATGACTCTAAACTCAAGGACCTCTCGTGGGTTGAGGAGATTTTTGAAAATGACCTCCTCTGTTGCAGGCCACATTTCTGCCTTTGTCGTGGGTCAAAAACTGACATCCATAGAAAAGTTTGATCTCATTTTGAACCAGAGCATCTGCAGATTAATTCCATACCCAATATGTTATGATCCATTAACTTTAGGCACGATACAAGATCCCAGTTTTTGTTATATTTCACCGCCATCTTGACTGTAAGGGTGCCTGCAGGGACAATTAAGTGACATTCTACTCTACTTTGTTTGGGAGGTGACAGGGAGACACACCTTCTAGTTACAACTTGAGTCTTACTTCCATAGTTTTTGTCATCATTACGATTGGAAATACTGACACTAAGTAAAATAAGTCAAAAGTCAACTCAAAGCTGCAGTAACATTAAGGCGGTGGTATGCTTGAAACAAATTAGTTGGCAAGAAGTGTTGTCTGATTTTTACAAGTGGAAACAACACTTTTTCTCCACACAAACACATGTAGTTCTGTAGCTGTGCTAAGAGGGATTGATCTCACACTAAAAGGCTTTTAAGCCCACATTGAACTAAACACTGTCTTTGTGGCAAATGGCTTCAGCTGCTTCCTGTGTGGGGATGTCCTTCTGACAGGCTTAACTTACTGAAAATAAAATGACGATTATAGGGTACATACAGAAATGGCATGGCGAGGTCGCTGAAGTGAACAATCTGCTGTATTAAAACAAGCATATTATTACAGTTATTTTTATTTGATCCACTTATTGGAGACAGAACAAAAGCCTCCAAAAGGTAAAGGTGTTTTCCCGGAACAACTGGAGACTTCATACTGCATCAGTGTAACACTTTGACAACATCAGTACACTGTGTGCTCCCTGACAACAGCAGGGTTCCATGTTTCAGGACATTTTCTCGTACTTTGTGATGATTTTGTATTCGGCAAGACATGCGGACAGAAAATCACTGAGATTTCAGGAACAGTGATATTGGAAGTGGAACTGAGTGAGTATTACAGGCTACATCCCTGCAGCGGCTTCTAACACATACTAAATTACTCTGCGTCCACGTCCATACTCTATATAAATCCATCAAAGGGAGGGGAAAAGAATATCTGTGAGAGTGAACATAGCGCTGTATCTTTTCATCCAGTCATTCAAGGCATTTAATTAACTATTTGGAGTGTGTCTCTCCGGTGAGTTGGGATACGCATCGGGTACCACTGGGTATGATAGTACATACTCTTAAAAGGACAGGTGGACCGTGGAGCTCCAAATTAAAAATACTTTAACTCAGATGAGTCTTGGGCGTAGGATTTCAAGAAAGGAAAACTATTCCTGGCTCCTTTTGGCCCACGGTGCTTCACCTATCAGGCCAGGAGGAGCACATGTTCACACAAATGTCACCTTGTGTGAGTAGTGCTACACCCACCGACCCTCCTAAAAACAAACAACAGCTGCATATTTTATTCAAGAGCAGGGCAACGGGGCATCCATACGAGCATAATATCAGCGAGCAGGCGATTCCCTGCACAGGCCTGTCGAGCATGATGTACGTAGCGGACCGGTATCTTCCCTACCAGAGCTCAGATTGTTTTGATATTTTTATTAACATGTGCTCAATCATAAATCACCCCGCGCAAGTGAGGCCGATCTCTCCTCTCTGCGCTGCATCAGATTACAGGTGGAAGACAAAGTTATCGGACACCTTGCCGCGTGTCTTGCGTTTAAGCTACAACACTTCTTCCTTAAAGACTTAAATTCAGTTTACATTCAAACATTAGAATGGAGCGGAATACAATATACATAATATTATGCTAATGGCTTTTCCTATACAGTGGTTAGGATTCAAAAGCAGCCTTCTATCCTTCACCTGTTTTTATCAAAGTTGGAGACAGACCCAGTTGGACAGGCAGTAAGCACTTCCTGCAAAGTCAGGGTTTGATGTCGTATCTCTTTAAATAACCTCAGAGGACATCATTTTGTATTATTGTGCATCTTGTGATTTTATCTGCACAAAAAGGATGTGTTAATGCATTATTTAAGTACAATAATGTGTCATTGCATCACAATAAGACTTCACGCTCTTCTTTTTTTTACTTCTCAGCAAGCCACCGCTCAGTGCCCCCGACTCAGGCCAAGCAGCGGCCGAGCCGTTCTGCAGCCACACACATTTGCATGTCATACTAACTTGCCAGTGTGCGCAAAACTGTCAGACTCTCTTAAAGGCTCTGGATGCTATGTGTAATTCCTTTAACACAAGGCCATGCTGATATCCTTATCATTGTTGTAATGGCGTGCTCATGCCACCCTGCATCCTGCGAGCTCGCACAAGGCAGCTGGTAATTCATTTAATTTATGCAACTCGACCCGCGGTGCATCAGACTGCGCTCGTGTTGCGTTGACGGCTAGAATACATGTCCGGACACTCAGCAGCCTTCGTCCTTCAGAGGTGATCTCAGATGGGATTCTGTCACAGGCCAGAAAAACATAATTTTTGACTTCCTCTCTGCAGCCAGGGACTCATGAGGAACACATGTGGGAAAAGTCTTGATCCAAACTGTGATGATTTATGAAACGGTGTAGGACTGATCAGGGGCGGACTCCGGGTGTCTAAGAGACAGGGGCTGAAAAATAAAAAGGGCACCAGCGCACAGAAGGTTTTCTAGCATATATGGCACTGCATCATGTTTTCTACATGTTAGGGGCCACCCTAGAGCAGTGGTTCCCAACCTGGGGGCAGCTAGAGCTCCAAAGTGTGTAAGACAACTTTGTTTTAAATATACAGTTCACCTATATCCATACCTGTCAACATTGGAATTTCAAAATAAGGGAAATATTGTAGGCGGACTCGTCCATATTTTAACAGCTCTCATCCCCCCAGCCCCCACCCATATAATGTAAATGTAAACACATAAGGGACGGGTATATACATTCAGAAAATACATGTTTATTTAAAGTATGTATTACTTGTACAGACATGTTTATAAGATTTATGTATTTTATTTATGAGTTATTATCATCAACTTATTTGATGATTGATGAGTTGTGTGTCTTTTGTTTCCCCGACGAGGACTTCCTTGCGATGGCAGGTACAACTGCGTCTCCATCTACCTCCCGTTCACTGTGACTCTCATCCATATGTTTTGTCTTCTTGTTTTGTTTTCTTCTTCTGTGTGTTTACTGGCGGATAACGTTTTTCAGCTAAAGTTAAACATAATACTGCCACCTGCTCTACCGGAGGCCAAAAAAAAATTGAAAGGTTAAAAATACGGGATAATTACGGGAAAATATTTAAACAGGATGAAAACGGGATAGAAGGAAACATTCTGGATAATCCCGGGAAAAACGGGAGGGTTGACAGGTATGCCTATATCTCAGGGTTTCATTCATTTCTGTTTTAAAGTTTGGATTATATATAAGATATAAACTCTTTCACAGTGAAGACCTGAACACAAGCTGCTATATTCACAGAGCCTTCCCTCTCTGCTAAACATCCTCGTCCTGCATTACAAAGAGCTAACAGCACAATCGCCAAGCGTCAGGGAGAAGAACACACGGAATTCGTCAAAAAAAGCCTTTTAAGTATGCATGATTGTTAAGATAAAAACATACAAAAGAGACAGAGGATTGTATTAAAACTTCCCAAAAGTAAGTGGAAAACTCATCTCTAAAACAATATTCACAGGAAATCATCTGCTCAAAATTCATCCAGATTGCTTGTTTACTCAAACTTCCTGCAGTTATTGCTTTCACTCTTTGGGTTAATTGTACTGTAACTGTAATATTAAGTGGTTCTACTATTTTTGTTATCTATTGAATATAATGTGAAATATCCATAAAACTTTACTCAATGATAGGAAATTAGTCCCTTAAAGGAAAAGGATTGGGAACCACTGCTCTCCAGTCACTGCATCACATGTTCTCCACTAGAAGGGCACCGTAGAGGGCCCTTAACCATGTTTGATCTACCATAGGAGCATCCGTGAGGACACCTTTGCTTCGTTATTTTCGAAAATGGGGGCAACACATTAGTTATTTTCTACTTTTACCTACAACCTCTCTTGATGAAAGCATTTTTCCATCATCAGAAGAGAGATTGCCTTTGTTTGTTAAATATGTAAACACCATCTGTACTTTGTTTAATCCTCCTCAACAGGTAGCCAACTCGAAAGCAGATCCCCCGTCACTCACAACCTAGGACATTTGGCACTCTGACACGCTGATTCAAATCTGTGTGTTGAAGCTTCAAAGCAAATATCTTGTTCACATGTGGTCTGAAGCGCTGCAGGCATGTTCAACTGGATCTCAGTCAGCGCAGCGCGGGAGATGTATCTCTCCTGATGGATCTGGTCACTCATTATGAGGTGGACTTGTCTAATGAGCTCTGATTTCACAAAGGCCTTGGCTTGAGTTCAATGTAATAAGTTGATTCATTTTATTTCAGATTTTTTTCAATTTAACAACATATACATTTTTATTAAGAATTTGTGGATACATCTTTTTGACTGCAACACATACTGTGTCAGTGTCATAATGTGAGCACAGTGATGGTCTGCTCATAAGTGATGATTTCTGCTTTTCATACCCATGTGGGTTAAATGTAAGGGAATGGGCGACTGATAATTACTTAAAAGTTTGTCTTAAAATCAAACCCTGTTTTTGATACTACATTCACAATAACTATGCAATCCAGTGTTACTGTTTGCAATTGTATTTAACTGATATCAGCCAACTGTTCACACTCTTAAAGTGGTATTAAGTTACTAATAATGCAAGCTGAGCATCTCCTACTACTGCTAGATCACATTAACATGGTGCTGCTTTTATTGTATGCTTTTACAGAAAATGCAATGTATTTGTCACTGAGGGTAAGCATTATAACTATCATTTTCTTTGTCAATAAATCTGCTGCCATTTTTCTCTCTCTTGTGAAACCACTAAGGTATGTCGCTTAGTAAATACTATGTCAGAAAATTAGGAATAAATCATCACAATTATTCCAGAGTGGAGGATGACCTCTTCATTCCGTCTAAAACACAAAGATATTACATGTACAATTATATTACACACATAGAAGCAACACATCCTCACACCTGACGGTTTGTATTTTTGCTTGATACATTACTTAAAGTCGTACTAATCAATATCTTTTTTATTAACAATGGTTCAAACCACTCTGTGTAATGTGAAAGGTAGGACTTGTAGCGATGAACCCAGAGAATTATCCGCTCAGCTCTATGGAGCATTTTTACTGTCTTTCTATTTTACTGTCTCCACAACTTTAATGTTTTGGCTCAGTCTTACCGCTCTCATCAACCTCGTTTCCAGTAACAGCAGTAGCTGTTTTCAGCAAACAAGCTCTGATAAATTGAGTGTTATACCTGCACAGCACCAGACAGCACAGGGACAATGTAGCTGGTGAACATAGTGGAGCATTTTGTCCCAGGACTTGGTGGAGACCAAAACAAAGCTTAAAGGAGAGTGATTAATGAACCTAGATGGACACAAACATGACTCCGAATGAATGCTAATGTTACCCTTTATGTGGATGATTAGTATTAGCAGTCATAAACACTAACAAACCATGAATCAGTACATTGTGTGCTAATTTGTTGATGGTGGTGGAATGTTCATATTACGGGCAGCTGCAGCTAAGGTGGTAGAGCAGGTGGGCCATTAATCATACGAGTGGCGGGGCTCCTCTTATCCACATTACAAAGTGTCCTTGAGCAAGACACTGCACCCCATATTGTTCCCAAATGTGTATATGGGAAAAATGTTTTGGACAAAAGCATTTGCCAAATAAAGGATAAGTAAAGAGCACTGTAATCCCATCTGACACCTGGAAACGGTAAGTTGTTGCTGTCAGACATGAGAGTTAAGGACAGAAGGTTTGCTAGGAGAAGCATTTGTTTTCAGGATCGTCTAGTAACCTTTCGGTCTGCCATTTGCGGTGATGCCCCTGTCGGTGGGTATAGATGTAAGAGACCCCACTGGAGGGGTGCCCTCCCCACCTGTCTCTCTTACCGCAGTCTGCTGTACCATGTGGAGCCCCAGATGTAGCCGGCAGAATAATCCACACTCATACACTCATGAAAGTGTCCATCTGGCCCCACACGCACACATTAAGCCCCGGAACCATACAGGCATGGGGACACTGGGAAGCCTCTGCAGTCCTGTCGTT
Organism: Cottoperca gobio; assembly: GCF_900634415.1. Taxonomy (NCBI): domain Eukaryota; kingdom Metazoa; phylum Chordata; class Actinopteri; order Perciformes; family Bovichtidae; genus Cottoperca; species Cottoperca gobio. The sequence continues at coordinate 4,707,167 of NC_041358.1, read as the reverse complement.
GTGGCATTAACCAGATACAGCAGTGGGAGATACGGCTGTACTTCTTCTGTTCCGTCTATAGAAAGGCCCGAGCTGAGGTGGCACACAGCTGAGAGTCACTTGGCTGTGACCGAGAGGTGAAATGGAGAGGGACTGAGCAGGATAAGCCTGCAGAGCGCACTGCTAGCAGAGCCGAGCAGAGTAAGGAGGATCTTTTTACATTAGCTGTGCCTCAGGCACATGCAGATAACAGCAAAGCTCCTGCCTGGCAGGAGAGGCACCAACATTACAGCCCTGCAACACAGCTGGCAATGTTTATCCAATCAAAATAAAAGACTTTCTGTATTTCAAGGTTTTCTTTGCAGATCTGAACAATAACTTATATATTTTCCTTTGACTTAATGCTTATAGACCTGAAAAGTAGTCAGTGTAAACATCAGAGAGAGGCCTGCCTCCGTTTTTATTTGTTCCAAGTTTTTTTATAATAGTTACATAATTGTTTACAGTAACACAACAATCAGTTATTTAATGCAATCATTTCATATAAAATACAGTTACATTTATAGAGGAGCATTTATTTACAGTACTTTTATAGCAAACATTACGCATTAAAGTGGAACGCCTGTGAGTTCTATAAGGTCTTGTGTAGCTGTGGGGGAGCAAAAACCCAGATGATGTCATCAGGGTTATTAAGATGATGTCATCAGGGTTATTAAAATGATGGCATCAGCATTATCTCGGACTACACATGAATAAGAGAAAGCCTGCGGTACAAACTGAATGGTGAAGAGTTGATGTTGGTCTGATCGCTTGTGTTTCGACTTTTGCATAATCGTCTTAATGAGAGCTCTCAAGCATTAATCTCAGAATGAAAATGTCATAAATTACAAGAGTGATTTCCAAAAGCATGATATAATTTCCTTTAACCATGTTTAAAAGATAGGGCTGTTGTTCAACAAATCCCATGAGGAGGCCGAAACCAACAGTGAAGTGACGCTACTCAAAAGTGTTGGTTTCTCAGTTCCTCTTGTTGTCCAAACACTATTAAAAACACACTGTTGACATGTTCCTTCATTAGTAGGAACACACAGACTGCAGTTTATGTTGACTCAATCCTTCATGAACCTCCTGCTGCCCCAGATACTCACTAGTGCACCAAATGGGGATTAATCCGCCGTTGAAAATAGTCCCAAAGAAAGAAAAAGCGATTAAGAGTAATGTTTGCTAAAAACTACAGTGGCCAGCTGTTTTGGGAGATTAGTCTTATCAAACGTTTTTTATTTAAAAAAAACTACACTCTCTTCAGTACCAGTGGGTTTGGTGCTGAGAGTTACAGACAAGGTAGTTGAAGGTTTTGGATTTTGTTCATTTGGAATAGAGTAGAATACAAGTGTGTGTTCCACCGGAGTGCAACATTGTCTGTGGCTCATCAAAACATAAAAGCAGCACGAGAACAGTAACATAAAACAAGTAACATATAGAACAAGTGTGGCAACAAGATACCACTGAGAGAAATAACAGCTTACACTACAGTGCACACATTGAAGGGTACAGATAAAATACCTAAAACAAAGCTTAAAACAAAATACTGTAGAGCAAGATTTGTAGCTCGTCATTTTTTTAAACTTTAAAATGCTGATTGCACTTGGAATAGAAGACTTCTTAAAACTATTTTTGGTTGTCAAAGGCACCCCTTAGCAACTCCCCGACACACTTTAAGCAGACTGAAAGGCTTCAAACTCAGAACAGATGGTGCTAGCTAATGGTGCTAACAGCTACAACAGTGCTGACAGAGCTAACAGTTAACCTGAGGGTGGCCCTTACATTTCCGTTATCAGTGCTAACTGCCGTTTGAGCGCAGTGCAGTGCAGTGCAGAGCGGCGATTATTAGCTAGTCAGCTGAGCACACAAACAAGGACTCGCATGGCCGACCTGGCTTTGTAAACAAAGCACAGAGTAGATCGAATAACAACACACACAGATGGAGAGTGACTTCATTCTCAAACAATAGTTGTTTACTGCTATATTAATGCTCTAAATTTGGTATTAAGACATTTTAGGGCTTTATATCTCTTGTCCTGATGCATTTAAAACTCAATTGGTCATCCAGGACTGTCAACATGTCAAATACATTTGGCTTTGAAGTGAAATCCTGCTTGTCACAAACAATCTTTAGTCCCATCAACATTGATTTCTAAATTGTTTCTTTCGCACCAAGTCTGAAGCGAGTGTGTTCGGGCCAAACACTCAGGTTCACTTCACGAAGGCCAACTAAGGCTATGTCATCTGCATACTTAAAACCCCCTCTGCTCTTTCATCTTGAATTCAGTTGGGAACAGCAGAAGAAACACATCCGTGAGGAGCAAGTCGAACGTTGTTCCACAGAAGGAGACTCGCAGTGCTTGGTTAGAGAGAAAATCTTTTATCCACAAAATAACGTCACCATTAACCCCAAAATCTATGACCGAACAAAAACCCACAAATAAAATTCTTACATATTAAACATAGCATATTAAACGTGCATCATGTGTACCAAGGAGGATGTTAAATGACTAGCTAGAACCCTCTCCATGGTTTTACAAAGGACAGAAGTGATGGCAAGTGGTTGAACATCATTTAGCATTCTTTCTTTTGCCGTGTTGGACACAGAGCTAATGATTGAGATCTTGCCTGATCAGGGCACTGTGCGTGACTGGGATAACCTTGTAAAGTATCCTTTTATTTGGATCTTTCAGGACCTGTGCCTGTAGTCCGTCTGGGCCAGGAGCCTATTTTCATCTTTGCACGAGCGAATCTACTGTAATAAACATTTATTATCATTAGTAAAGAACTGACTGTTGCTGACAGAGCATTCTTCCCCCCCCCCCTTCATTTACGCCTTCCTGTGCTTCTCATGTTATCCATTGTCATTTCAATCTTATTTTTCTCTGAGTTGTCTCTTTTTCTCAGATAATTCACTGTCACCACTGCAGAAGACCATTTTCTTTCCATTAAGACTTCCTTTTAGTTCTTTTGAAAGCCAGGACTTGTTGTTTTGGAAGATTCTCAGTCTTTGCCTAACACACATTAGACTCTATAGATGAAATGAAAAAGTAAATCACAGACACTGTTTCCTCTAATCTAATCTATGCAAGATATAAAGAAAATGTCCCATACAATGTTCCCTAGACAGCCACTCGGTTCCTCTTTATATTCCTCAGACCACACTTAACTACAAACTACTTTGGTGACGGGTGTCATTCGTGTCACTTGTGTCAGCAAATGGTGACTAACACTGTGTACGATCGCCCAGCCTCATCGCCATCTGGGATGCTCCTAAAGTAAAGAGTCAAGAGTGCGGGTAAAGCGAGTGGGACGGTCCATATATTATGGAGGGTTGGTCAATACCCAGATAAACCACATGGATTAAAATCTCTTTAAAACAGTTTGATCTGCAGAGCGAGAGAAGGTGTCATTGTAACAATAACCTCTCTGCTGCAGCATCGTTATTTGGACCAGGAACATAAGTGAGAATAAGAATGATTTTCTCAAACTGTGCACTGTTTATCCCAGTTATTGTCCGATCATGTATGTCTACTCTGACTGTTGTATAGCCTCTTAGATTAATTTAGGCCTGAAACATCAGCGATGCGTGAGTGAAGAGACAAGTATGAAGGCCAGGAAGACACGCTGACTTGTCCAACAAGACTTTCCAAGCAGCAGGGATGCCGTAAGGCAAATAATAATCCACTGTTGCACTAAATTCATTGTGATTCTGTGTCAAAACGTCGCTCACAATGAATAATTCTCCACATGAAACAAGAACCACAAAAGATACAAACGCAGACAAACAAGCAAACAGTGAGCACAGGGTCAGCAGCAGAGTCGTGCCGGTGGAATTAATCCAACCATCATCTTTTCATGGCATTTGTTGATAATAAAAATGTTTTAGTTTTCAAAATCTTAAGGAATAGTTTGACAATTTGGGAAATTGTCAGCACATAACCCCCCGAAAATATGTGAATTGCCTTTTTCACGCTTTGGTTTTGGTGCGGATTAAACAAACACGTTATAACATGTTCATTTGTGAGATTAGGAGGTCCTGGTAGTTGGATTTTGTTACCATTTAAAAGCCAGGCTATTTCCCCCCTGTTTCCAGTCTTTGTGCTAAACTAAGCTAAGACAACCAGCTACAGGAGAATATTTAATGGACAGATATCAATTTTCTTAACCACTCTAGGTATCATCAGTGATTGTCTTACTGCTCTGTCCAATATGAACTCTGTGTGATACACTAAAGAAAGGTGCAGTGCAGCATTGCATCCCTATCAAAACATACAGTGGATGTTAATTGAAAGCTGTTGTATGTAACATAATCCGTAGACGATATGACGGTAATATAACATGAGGACTACTTGTTAGCATCTTTTCCATCTGTATGATAATGGTTTATGTTTTAAGAACCTCAGTAGGGTCTCACTGGGAAGCTTCACTCTCATTTGTGAAGCAGCAGTGGGACAGACGTTGCTCTCGCCCCCGTCCTCGTCACCACTTCACAGGCTATTCAATTAGCAGAAGAAGCATGGGAGATGGAGCCATAATGGAGCTGATGAGATGCACAAGGACAGGTGACACTAATCAGAGCGGTGCCCCATTGTCTCTGTGCGGACATTATTAAGGAAAGAGAGTGATTCAAGGCTTTTCTTTTCCTTCCTGAGCCTGAACACACTCATGAAAGCTGCGTATATTAGCTTCCTTATAATCATTTTGCAATATGTGAGAATATACTGAATATACTTTTTTACATTACAGGTCAATTATCTGTATCCAGAGCGACTTACAGTGAACTAACTACAGGGACAGTCTCCCTGGAGCAACTCAGGGTTAAGTGCCTTGCTCAGGGGTACACTGGTGGCAGCCCGGATATTGAACTCACAACCATCTGGTGTTGTATTTGGAAGCCGTACCACTAGACCACTAGGTCATCACCACCACACATTCAGTATGTACTGTATATACTGAATGAAGAGTGTAAGGGTGGGAGATATAGGAAAACAAGGATATTTGGAAAATAGGTTTTAAAGTGTATGATCTCATAAAGATGATAAACTGATGTGATATCTTGAATGACTAATACTCATAGGCTTCACTCACACCCTGTATTCTGTAAACTCCTTCTGTTAGTGGTTCAATAAAGGCCAAGACCTCCACTCTTCAACATATCCACTTTCCTCTCGTCCACTTGACTGGGTGAGGCTGTTGTTGAAGCGTGACCAGCCACTGATGAGGCCTCAGACCGATCCCAGCGGCCCGGGCTCGTTCTGTCCTCGTCAAAGCCTCTGGCCCGCACTGTGAAGGATCTCTGCTCCGCCTGCCTGTAACGACTGCTCAGGAAGCTGGACAGACACCTGAGAAAACACCACCAAGTACAAACATTAGGAGAGAACAGACTCAGGCACTCAAGGTGTGATTGCTTCCTCTCACATATTTCTAAGTTCAATTAGTTACATTTACACTTTCACTCAAGCAAAACAACATTGTTATCATAATAAAATAATCCTAATCCCATTGTTAAATCCCTCCCATCCTATTAGCCCAATGTTTAGAGTGTGTGGGAAACCACAGATGAATCCAGGTTGCTGCTTGGCCTTCTGATATGATGTAACCATACGGTCCCATTACACACTCTCTCCAGATATTTAGGAAGTGGAGGTATTATGTCAAATGTTAAGCTATTTAATGGGCACAGTGAGTAGGATGTGCCGCGGTTTTTAAACACAACATTTAAAGTTGGCCCCTCCTCCCGGCTCAAAAAGGGTTACGGTGCTCGCCATCGAGTGAAAGCCAACCGGAGGTTCTTTATCCGCCTGCTGTTTCGCCTGAGGTCTCTGTAGATACAGACACTGCCACACACTTCTAGTGGGTCATAAGTGATGATTGAGAATAAAAATTAAGTATAATGTTTGTATGAGTCTATACATTTGCTTTAGATGTTATTCCTGCTGTGCTTTTGTACATTGTGGAAATGTGAAAGTCGGACACCAGTGACTTCCGTTGTTGGACACTTAAGCGCACTTGTATCCAGGACACAGTCTCTCCCCCTCACTGTACTGTTCTTTCATGTATTCTAAAATGCCCTGCTGTAAAACCAACTGCCCTTCAGGGACAAATCATTTTGAAAGTTGAAGAATCAGAACCTGCAACAATGTAGTAAAAGTATACATTTTATCCAATCCTGTTTTTTACAGTATGTGTACAAATAAAGAAACTAGATATGTTAATACGAGAGCTAGAGTGAGCGAGCGAGAATGTCGACAGGCAGATTTATTTTTACCTTTGGACAAGCTATGTACAGTATATCTCAAAAGTGAGTACACCCTTTAGATTTTTGCAAATATTCTGTTATATCCTTTCAGGGGATAACATTATCCTACTGAAACTTTGATATAACTTAAAGTAGTCAGTGTGCTGCTTGAATAACAGTATAGATTTATTGTCCTTTGAAAATTACTCAGTACACAGCTGTTAATGTCTAAACAGCTGGCAACAAAAGTGAGTACACCCCATAGTGAACATGTCTAAATTGTGCCCAAAGTGTCAATATTTTGTGTGACCACCATTGTTATCTAGCACTGCTTTAACCCTCCTGGGCATGGAATTCACCAGAGCTGCACAGGTTGCTTCTGGAATCTTCTTCCACTCCTCCACGACGACATCACGGAGCGCACGGATGTTGGACACCTTGCACTCCTCCACCTTCCTCTTGAGGATGCCCCACATGTGCTCAATTGGGTTTAGGTCTGGAGACATACTTGGCCAGTCCATCACCTTAACCTTCAGCTTCTTCAGCAAGGCCGTTGTCATCTTGGAGGTGTGTTTAGGGTCATTATCATGTTGGAAAACTGCCCTACGGCCCAGTTTCCGAAGAGAGGGGATCATGCTCTGCTGCAGGATGTCACAGTATATATTGGAATTCATGTGTCCCTCAATGAAATGCAGCTCCCCAGTGCCGGCAGCACTCATGCAGCCCCAGACCATGATGCTGCCACCACCATGCTTGACTGTAGGCAAAACACATTTGTCTTGGTACTCCTCACCAGGGTGCCGCCACACACGCCGGACACCATCTGACCCAAACAGGTTTATTTTGGTCTCATCAGACCACAGGACATGGTTCCAGTAACTCATGTTCTTGGATTCATTGTCTTCAGCAAACTGTTTGCGGGCTTTCTTATGCATCGGTTTCAGAAGGGGCTTCTGTCTGGGGCGACGGCCATACAAACCGATTTGATGCAGTGTGCGGCGTATGGTCTGGGCACTGACAGGCTGACATCCCACTTCTGCAACCTCTGCAGCAATGCTGGAAGCACTCGCACGTCTATTTTTGGAAACCAACCTCTGGATATGACACTGAGCACGTGGACTCAACTTCTTTGGTCGACCCTGGCGAGGCCTGTTCCGAGTGGAACCTGTCCTGGAAAACCGCTGTATGATCTTAGCCACTGTGCTGCAACTCATTTTCATGGTGTTGGCAATCTTCTTATAGCCAAGGCCATCTTTGTGAAGCGCAATAATCCTTTTTTTCAGCCGCTCAGAGAGTTCCTTGCCATGAGGTGCCATGTTGTCCAGCATTCAGAGAGAATTGTGCCCAAAACACCAAATTTAACAGCCCTGCTTATCATTTACACCTGAATCCTTGTAACACTAACGAGTCACATGACACCAGGGCGGGAAAACAACATCATTGGGCACAATTAGGACATGTTCACTATGGGGTGTACTCACTTTTGTTGCCAGCTCTTTAGACATTAACAGCTGTGTACTGAGTAATTTTCAAAGGACAATAAATCTATACTGTTATTCAAGCAGCACACTGACTACTTTAAGTTATATCAAAGTTTCAGTAGGATAATGTTATCCCCTGAAAGGATATAACAGAATATTTGCAAAAATCTAAAGGGTGTACTCACTTTTGAGATATACTGTATATTATGTGTTAAGCTACAGTTAACATCTCCTGGCTGTAGCCTCTTTTCACATTTAGGTATTTCCCACAAATGTCAAACTATTCTTTAAAACATTGAAAAAACTCAAATTGTCACATCTCTTGCTTCGTTACCATACAAACGCTTATAGTGTTTCAGTTGCTAGGAGCACATACTTCATGGTAAAAAAACAAATGAAATACGTTGACAGTGAACAACAATTGGCCAAGAGGAGAAGTACCTCCACCGAGTCATGCTGTGAGGAATGGGTTCGGGTTATGTCATGTGCATTACATACGTTTTCTTCTGAAATAGTTAAAAGTTCTAAAACTGTTAAAAACAAACATCAAGACCTTACAAAGGGCTAGTGCTGTATTCTCCCACAGAGTACTCAGCTGCTATCAGATAAGAAAAATATGCATGTTTTAGTCTTGTGGGGGGCTAAGTGCTATTATGTGATTGTTCATGTTGGTGCATACTAACTATCTTCAGCAATGAATTAGTTATCATGAGGTTCATGTGACTGATGTAGGAGCTAATCATGATAGCTTGACTCCGAGGTGGTTGGACAGCCTCAAACTGTATCATTTCTTACAATCAGTAGCCACTTAAGATCAAGACATACACCTTCCAGTACTGCCTGGCAACCTGATGCTCATTATTTAACTATAACAGTTGGAGGTACAATGTGGAACTCTCAGGAAATCCTTGTTATTAATGCCACCGGTGGCCATTAAGTGAACTGCAGTCAGCATCATGTTGCTGGCACCTGGGCATCGGCCAAAACAATGATGTGACATAACATTACAATCATATATAGAATGATGTCTCTATCTGTAATGCTCCTATGTTATTTGGACTATTGGCTCCACGATACTAACTAGTTTCCTGTTTGCAAATTACTTTATCACCTAATGTTACAAAGCAACCAACGCCAGATCCATGGCGTGTCGCTAAGTTACAGCTAACTGGCTAACCTTAGCTTTGTCACGGTGGGGAAAAGGTGAGGACTCAAATGCAAGACGGCAGACGAGGAGATTAACAAAAAGAAGGCTTTATTCCAAAAAGCTTACAAAATAACAAAAATATAAAAGGTAAAACGTAAACTGAAAAGACAAACCAGGATGACAAGGGGAGCATGAGGAAGCACGAGGAGACATCTGCAAGGGTGACACTTAGATGACAAACTGACCAGCAACACTGGGAAAGACAGGGATATATACACACAGACACTAAACGAGGGGAACGAGACACAGCTGCGGAGAGAAGCTAAAACACAAGTGCAAGGTGAACGGACACAGTAGGAACAAATCAACAATCACAGGGAAAAACACACAGACAGGAAGTACAACTAGACATGACATAAGGGGGAGTAAACACTTCAAAATAAAACAGGATATACAAAAATCACGAACATGACAAGCTTGACAAGTTACAGTTAGCTATGCTGAAGTTACGTTATAATCTGTTCACACATTGACAATACAAAGTGAATAATAGATGTACATTGTTACATATAGTACCTTTAATGGCACATTTTACTTCAGCAGTTAAACATGTTTAGGAACTGTTTGGCACAAAGTAATAGACTGGACAGCAAACATCCCTCTCGCAGCAGATTGACTGGATGCATAACCTCAGTCCACACAGTAATTGGCTGCTGAGGCAAATCAATGCCTCAGATCAGAATTGAAGCATTCTGCTTGTTTACAACATCTATCATTTGTTCTTATCAAGTGTGATCAGAGCAATTTTCCCTCCCTTAATATAGGTTTGATGGGACAAAGAAAAGCTCAATTCTCAGAGAATTGGAAAACACATTTCTTGTGCTTTGCGGTAACTAAACTGTCAACAGATAAGAGAGTCCATAGTATCAACTCCTGGGTAATTCATCTTACAATTTTGCCGTTCTGTTTTCTCTGGGAGCAGCTTGGAAATATGGTTTGAGGCCTTGGTTTAAATGTCACAGCAAATGCTTCGTCCAAATGTTCACACAAAGGACAATGTAAAGCAGAATGCAAAATGTGCATACATTAAGCACTGTGCTCTCTCTGTCCCCAGATTCTCTTAACTTATGTGTCGTTGCTACATTAAGAAAAGTACATTTGTCCTCTTGTGAACACTTATATCTGCAAAAGGGCGAAGGGCTACTCATCCTCCGGCAGCTCTGCAAACTGCTGTAGACAGTAGCGTGAGGTGAGAGAGCAGTGTAGGCCACTTTGTATCATGTCAGTGCTAGCGGTTAGACGCCATCTCCACAGTGTCCCTTGTCACCAATCACATCCTTTTAAACCACCCAGGGAGCTCGACGAGCCCCCCCCCCCCCCCCCCCCCAACACACACACATACACACACTCCCTTATCTGTCAATGCTGCTTAAATAATGTAATTAATGACTTAATTAACATTTCCATAATCTATTTTAATAAATCTAACACGGCATAATGAGAGTTTCTAACCTCCAGGCAATGGCATATAAAAATTCACAGTGCAGAGCTGCATGGTCAGGGCACTGTCTCAGTGCCCCAACTCTCGCCGTGACAGTAAAGGAGGGAGAGAGCGCATAGTGTGTGACAGCATTCTGAAAGGCAGTTCATGCCTGACAAATGTCATGTGTCCAATAACAGCAGCATGTGGAGGGCAAAAAAATATTATTTTGGAGGTTCAAACTGTTGAAAGTAGTGCGAAGGAAATGAGAAGGATTCATATGCAGGAAGTTAGTAAGTAGACTGTGAGGCAGTGATCATGTTTTTAACTAAACCTGTGAGGACAAGACGGCACATTAAACGCTAACTGTGACTCTATCAACATGCAATGTTGTTGACGGAAAAAGATAAATGTAGTTATAAAAAACAGCATGACTAAATATGATAAAAATTAGCAAGGACATTGGACTAAGACAAATCAAAAATAAAATAGCTGAAAAAATACTGTGAAGAACAAGTGATGCACAATTCAGTGGGTCTCCACATTAACCCAAAGTGGCTGTGCTCTCTGTCCTCTGCCTGCTTCTTCAGTTGATAATAAAATGCCTTGATAATAGCAGGACAACTTCCAATTTGAATTAAATTCTGATATTAGTTAATATTTTTCTCATTCTCAACAAATTCCACGAAGCCCATTAGTTCCTACGCACATGTCAATTGTTAAAAACGGGTCAGAATTTAATAGTTTCATTTGATTAAAAAATATATATTTTCTAAAACAGCTGGGCACTGTAGTTTTTAGCAAATGTTACTTAAACAGGAGGAAATGGTGCATTTGTTGGGGGGACTATTTACAGCTGTGGATTAATACATATGTGGTCTTCCAGCTAGTAGTTACATGAGCAGGATGGTGTATGTGGGAATGAATCAAAAATAAACTGCTGTGTGTATTGTTAAAGGAACAGAAGAGAAAGCTTTGCACTAACAAACTAAATGACCATAACTTCTCATTATGGTGAAAATATACTATTTGAACTGTCATACTTCTTTAAATGTATTGAGAACCATTTAGTTGCTTTGTAGCGAACAAAACTTGCGTCTGAAGTGTTGTAGCCATGGCAACTGACAACAGGTAACAGAGACACGGAGGGCAGCAAAAGGCTTTAGGCATGAGGCCATTTAATCAAGAGTACACAACATGAATTCAACACAATGAAAGATTGTTCTGAAGTGTTAACGTGTTTATCTTTGTCTCATGTCTGTGTCAAAGACAAGCAGGCCGTGTGGAGGGTGAGAGAGAGGGGGGGGGGGGGGGGTGAGAGAGGAGGGGGTCAGAGAGGAGGGGGTCAGAGATGAGGGGGTTACTCCTCACAAGGACTTCCACCCTCGGGGTGAAGAGTGACTGAGATGCACCCTGACAGGGGGCAGCAGGAGGCTGGCACGTCCCAGGCAGCACAAGCACCATGGGGCACAGATCTGTGAGGCCCACCAATCCTAATAAGGACACCCACCAACCTTCCAATTGTACCAGTGATTATGTGAGCATGAGCGAACACAAAACCTGCTTCATGCAGTGGGATACCTTCAGTGTCATAGTTGCATGTTGAGCAGACAGACATGTACAGAATATAATCAGAGTAACTAAGTACATTTACTTAACTTCTGTATTTAAGTATTTCTTCGCCCAAAATGTTTTATTTACTTATTCCATTGCATTTATTTAACAACATAAATTAATTTGCAGATTCAGATTATTAACACAAAATTATGATGAATTAAGATTTGCTGAAGTAGCAGAAATTAATAACATTACTTACACATTAATGCATCACTAATTATAATCTAGTAAAGTAATATATATTATTCTGAAATGGGCCGTTCTGTATGATGAGTACTTTTACTTTTGCTACTTTTAAGAATATTTTCATGGTAATGTTTACTTCAGTAAGATTATGAATGCTTTTACTTCTTACAGTATTTTTACCCTGTGATATTGCTACCTTGACCTGAAAAATCTGAATACTTCTGCCATATATATATATAAAAATATATATATATACACATATATAAAAACATATATATATATATATATATATATATTTAATATATATATATTAATATATATTATATAATATTATATAATATATCTATATATATATTTCTTTTCCTCTATAATATATTAATAATATATCTATATTCTAGATATATCTTATAGATCTAATTATATATAATATATCTATCTATCTCTCTAGAATATATCGCTTAGATTCAAAATCTATACAGAGATTCTCTCCCTCCTCTCTCTCTTCCTCTCTCTCCTCTCTCTCTCTCTCTCTCTCCTCGGTGATCATCTCCCCCTATATATCTACACCCACCACATCACACACACATTACATTATATATACAGTACACACTATTGAAGAATGGTCTTTACTGCATTCCTTTAAGATTTGAAGCTTCAAAAACAACATAAAAGTGTAAATTATTTTTGAATGGTTCATGCTCATTAACAAAGTGTTAGTATTTTAACAGAATAACTGTTAGCATGACACCGTACGAACCTCTTTCAACTCAAACAATGAGCAAATACCTGCAGTCGAGATCTGCCAAGAATGTATCTCGTCTGAAGCTGAATGTGTTGTAAACAAACCAATTTCCTGTCATAAAATTACAGCTCATTACTAGCGTGGATAAGGGCTTCAACAACATAATGATGCAGAAGCACATTACCAGTGCAACCATATTTATTAATTACCAGTTCACTAGCCACATTCCTCGCAAAGGCGCTTAATGGGGGGAAAAAGTTACGAGCCTTGTTGAGTTAATTACAAACAGCCTTTCTTATTTTAGTTAAGACAAATACTGGAGGAAGGACAGATGTAGAACACAAAGTTTTAATTTTGCTACTGGCACGAAAAGCAGTTTAGGGTGATTGGAGGATTACATCACTTCGACTACTCCCATCATAATTTATAATGAATATTATTAAGCAGGGGAGCTTGTCTAAATCCCAGCATTCAGTTGATTAAGGCCAGTCAATATGGCACATTATTTTGAAACATACTATCAGGACTATTATTTCTCTTTTTTTTTTATACAAGTAATCCAGTATTCTTTAGAATTGTGCAACCTGATTGGGATACTGCTTTAAGCAATTAGAGATTACATAACCTGTATTTGTAATCTGATTACAGTATCCGCCATATGTTGCTTTCTAATCACAGGGTAGATATTGTTTATGCCAGGAATCTAATGCATTATTTACAAGCTAGATGTTGATGAGAACAGACTGTTCATTTACTAATGGTTTACAGTACCGCAGGCATCATTCCAATTAGCAATATCAAAATGGGAAAGAAGCACAAGTGAAAAAAAGAGAGGTGGGGGGTGTTTGGGGTCGGACAACAGCATGTTTTCAGAGATGATTATTTGGATGACACAGACACTCACCGCTTCTTGTTTTGAAGCTCACACAAAAATGAAATGTTACTTGAAAACATTTTTTGGCAGATGAAAACACATCTAGGACAAAAATAAAACCAGAGAAGAAACACCGTCTTCATCAATTTAATATTTTATATTCTGACCAAGGGCACGTCAAATACAGATATGAGAGTTAATACATACAGAGTAAAAAAAATGAAAAACTCACTTGATCAGCAGGATCTCTGTCAGCAGACCAAAAGAGGCAGCTGCCACTTTAAAGGTGCTGGGCGGAGGGGGCTTGGTGAAGGTGGTCATCATGCAATAAACAACGTAAGGTACCAGACTCATCAAAACCAACGCAGTGATCAGCACAAGCCATGTTTGCCACTGGAAGCTCACAGCCCACCATGGAGAACTCCTCTGGAGATGGTACTGGACAAGAGAGAGGGGAAAGCAAGTGACATGAATTCACCACACAATCACACAGTCGTGTCTAATCACTGAAACATCAAAGTCATCAAAATGGTTCCAGTTTAACATGCATAACAATGATAAACTAGAAGGGCACTCAGAGCCCAGAGCTCTGCCTATCTCGCAATGTTAACGTAAATGTAAAATAATGTGTGTATCGGCCCCGTGATTTATATCTGCTCCAAAAAAGTAATGGGTTCCTCCTTGGACCATGCTTCACCCTTCCACCAAGTTTCATAAAAATCTGGCCAGCAGTTTTTCCGTTATCATGCTGACAAACAAACATAACTGAAAACATAACCTCCTTAGCGCAGGTTAAGCTGTACACAAACACTGGAGAGTGTTTTCAGCAACGCTGGCAGTGTGTCTCAATAGATGGCACTGTTGGTCGGTCCAGACTGAAATATCTCAACAACCTTTAGATGGATTGCAATTAAATCTTCTACAAACAATGTGTCCCTTTTAAGATGAACTTCAAGAACTTTGAAATCTAGTGCCACCATCAGCTACAGAAACAACTTGTCCAATACTTTGGTTTATGACCAATTACCTGCAAAACAAATGGCATTCCCATCATCCCCAACTTTACTCTATGTTTAGTGCTAATTATCAAAGGTTAGCATGCTAACATGTTAGACTAAGGTGGTGAACTGCCAAGCATTTTTTACATCGTCATTTGTAGCCTGTTAGCATGCTGACATTAGCATTTAGTTCAAATCTCAGCTGTGTCCAAGCACAGCTTCATAAAGATGCATGGCCTGACAATTATACTCAATAAGTATTTCCTTTCACTTCATTCATACAGCAATTTAGTCATTGCGTTCATATTAGATGTTTTCTGTTAAGGAATGGGGTTGTTTTGTTTTAGTTTGCCGTTTCCACCTAGCTTCTTGCAATAGTTTTTTCTGACGTTTATGTATAAATGTCGCGGTGGGGAAAAGGTGAGGACTCAAATGCAAGACGGCAGACGAGGAGATTAACAAAGAGGGCTTTATTCCAAAAAGCTTACAAACTAACAAAAATACAAAAGGTAAAAAGTAAACTGAAAAGACAAACCAGGAAGCACAAGGAAGCACGAGGAGACATCTGCAAGGGTGACACTTGACAAACTGACAAGTAACACTGGGAAAGACAGGGATATATACACACAGACACTAAACGAGGGGAACGAGACACAGCTGGGGAGTGAAGCTAAAACACAAGGGCAAGGTGAACGGACACAGGAGGAACAAATTAATAATCACAGAGGGAAACACACAGACAGGTAGTACAACTAGACATGACATAAGGGGGAGTGAACACTTCAAAATAAAACAGGATATACAAAAACACGATCATGACAATAGATGCCTTCCGTTGCGCTGGTCATTGTTTATAGTCCGATCAGCAAATTGAGACGCGATAATGGCGTTGACTGTATATCTGCATTCATATGCTCATATCTGTTTAAAGAGATAAATAATAAGCTAAATCGTCGTCAGCCGATGGCTTTCAAAGTTACAATTATGCCAATGTGTTCCTCCTCTTTTCCTCAGATTACCTGCATGCAACCAAAGTCTGCATAAACGTGATTGGCCAATACTACTCTGACTGCAAACTGAAACCAGGACTGCATTCATATGGAACCAGATTATGTAGACTGTTTGTCTTATTAAAAACTTTACGAGTTAAAAGATTTGGCCTAATAATTATCTAACTAACAAGTGAAGAAAGGATCACTCGGCTCACTAGCCATTAAGTCATTTGTCCAAGGCGAGAGTTTTACAGCTTCTTTACAACTTAAACCCTACATTTACAAGATAATGTGCACTGACTGTGTATGGTGACACAA
The DNA here is from genome assembly GCF_900634415.1 of Cottoperca gobio. Taxonomy (NCBI): domain Eukaryota; kingdom Metazoa; phylum Chordata; class Actinopteri; order Perciformes; family Bovichtidae; genus Cottoperca; species Cottoperca gobio. Next base: position 4,691,070 of record NC_041358.1, on the reverse strand, counting down.
ACATCCATTGGCCATTGGGTTTTAAATTGTGAAGTGGGTTTCCAGCTAAAAAACAATCAATATAAACCGAGCTACAGGGGCAACGAGTAAACAGGAGATGTTTTCCACATATAGAAATCCTAGTAATTGTAAGGTACCCACGATGGAGAGTAAACAATTAACTCAATAATACTATCTCACACATGTTCTGTACATCCAGTCCTTTTTTACCACTGGCTTGGCACTTCAAAAACTGTATAGAACACTTAAACAGAAATAAAACAAACTAAATAAAAGATAATCACCTATGCACATCCATAAAAAACACTGAAGCATGCATGTAGTCATCAAGACAGCATGCAAACATTGCCTTGAATCCTCGCCAAATATCGCTTCACTCTGGAGACAAACCAAGCAAACCACTTGAACAGCGTTTGATTAGTGTCTGGAATTCATCTGCAAATGCCCACTTGCCTTGTCCTCTTTCATGGCTGCTATTCATTAATTAGATTCTTTGTGCAACTGAGCTATCCTCAATGTTTAAGGTTACATCAGGCCCCAGTAAGTGGCTGCCTGATAACAGAATGCATCCATCTTCATTACTCAGCCCTTTCTGTCTAGGCTTGCTCCTCCACAAGTGAGCTATGTCAGTAGGTTCTAAGGAACTGATACATTTCATTGCATTCAGATCCTGAAATTTTGCCTCCTTTGATTTTAGTTGCTCTGATTAAATTATCAGGTTGTGGTTTCCACTCATATCGGGTTCTTTTGTGGTGATTCTCCCTTCTCAAGGTGGAACAGTGCTGCAGCCAAATGAAAACCAAACACCTTTTTTTTTCTGTTTTTGGATTATGAACCCTTTATGAATGCATAGTAAGGATCGTAAGATAAACATTACAGCCAAGGAATCTGTAAACCCTGTGTTAATGTCACATTCCATCCTGTCCTGCTGGAGCCATTGGGTTTGAGCCATTGTAGCCATGCAAGTCAGTGGACAAGTTATTGTTTAAATGATTCCGCTCTAAATAAAAAATATTTTAAACATTCTGGTTGATTTTTAATAAGACAAGCCAAAGCTGTAGATTAGGTTCACAGTCAGGTCATTACATTAAAACATAATCTATATTAATTCATTTGGAAGAGGACAAAAATTAATTCAGAAATTATTACATTTGAAATTAGATTTCTATCAAATTAATTATTAAATTAATGATGTATAAATCAAGAGCTAATGTTGAATGTGTAAATATTTTTACATGTGGTTTCATAATGCACAACAGTGTCTTCAGTGTCCAGACTGTTCGAGAGGAGAAACTAAATGAAAGCTTATTCCATCCGTTTTGCCAAAGAAAGCCCAGACATTCAGATAAATGTCTTCACAAACTAAACATGTGTTTTCAATTTGTGAGGAAATATGAATAGACTCAACTCCCAAGGTAACAATAGTGTGAATGTGTTGCCACACAGTGAAGGTTTCTTTTATCATTTAGATATGGAACCTGATCACACAGGCTATTAAAGATGGGACTACATGTTGTGGTCAGTCCTTCAGGTTTAGTTGAAAGCAATTTAACACATTGTGGTGACAATACTGAAAAGGAAAATTTAAATTAAGCTGTTAGCATCACATCCATCAGTGAGACCTCAGCCTTTAGTCAGTTCGAGGCCAAGCCAGTGTGAGGTTCAGGTTAAAAGCAGCTCAATGTGTTCATTGTATTCCCTCAGCCAAATGACCTATCTGTGAAGAAGCTGGGTAAAGTAACCATAGGGAGACAGACCATCACATCTGTCTTGTCGCCACGTGACTCTGCATGGAATGTAAGCAGGGTTTAGTATGTTGGAGGTCGGTGGTTCAGAGGAGAAGGAGACACAATAGTCCATCTATTCCTTGAAGGAAACCATGATTAAAGACACACTATATGAGGATATGTATCACAGGCCTGGCAGTCATACCTGCCCCTTTTTTCGGTAAGGAACACCAAATTACATTTCCTCTGAAGCTAATCTTAAATTCAAATAACACGTTGTAATCCAAACACTGGACAGAGAAGCTATAACTTAAAAAGTCAACACGCAATGCAATAACCACTGGTTAAAAATCACAGTGTGTTAATTACATGCTGATGTTTTATGGCTATGACCTTTAAACACTAGACTAATCAATCAATACAGGAGGGAAGCAGCCTATTGGGAATATTTAGATCCACAGATAAAGAAAGTAGGGCACTATTTATCCAAACACAATCATTATTAATAGCCGGACAGTCAACCCAAATACATTTTCTGCATATTTTCCACATTACCCCCCCTCCCTTCAGAAGTACAACTACAACACAATGTTCAACATGGAGATCATTAATTAACCAGCGCTGTCACACTGGTACAACCAGGGTAACACTAATGCAATATTATCCTTATAAATTCATGGTCACACCTGTTTGACCTGCCATTTAATCTCTGATGTAATATCAAAAATGAATAACATTAAAATTTTAGAGTTCTCAGATGGAATGCTCAGGGGGAAGAAACTGCTACAGAGAAAAAGCGATGACATGGCAAACCACAGTTATATTAACAACTGAATCATTTTACATTTCTTCCTCTTTTGTTACTGTTGCCGACGGCACCTGTGCAGATTACTGCGATCACGGTGGCAGATTGACCACTCAAAATTCTAACTTATTTTTGGAAACAATGTGTCCTGAATTTCAGAAGCAGGTTTCTCATTTCTAACAAATGACCTTCACTTGTTCCATCTGAAATGATAGCTGTAGCTAGATAGATAATAACACTGGCTGACTTTCTAATGTTTTCAGCTCACTTGTTAGATGTGACAGTGACAAAAAAAAGTCTGAATATGTTTTGATGGTTACATACAGTTCATGATATCATGCTAACCAGTTGCAGGCCGTGCATTTCCCACCTAGGCCTTCAGTGATGTCCTACACAGTCCTACCTGAATTATTCCACCTCTTAATACCATCATTATGACGCCATGGCTCTAGAAACTATACATTTAGACAGAAACGCAGTATAACCGGGCGTTGCATCACCTTAACATAGTCAAGTACAACAGAGTTATATTAATATTTCCGAAGCATTTATAATCAATAAATCCGCATCTCCCTATTTTTGTTAACCCTTTCGTTGTGGAGCTCCGTTTCCCTGCGCACTTGTTCGTTGAGCTGTAGATCCACTCGGGTGTCCCCAAAGGTTTTCAAAAGCACCGTTGCTTGTAAGTGCCCAGCCGTGCTTTGGTGTCTCGTTGCTGCCTTGGTTAGACAACTCAAGTTTCCAAACCCAGTGTGGCTCCAAACACCAAATCGATCAGTTGTAAATAGCAGGCATTCCCAGCAGTACAATGTGCAGTGCCTCTCGGAGGCTGTGAGCCGGGAGTACCGCTCGTAGTTAGTGATTTGAAAGTGGCGGACAAACCCTGTGATAGGCCAGCAGAGAAGGCCTTGCTGGCCCTGACGGCCCGCCACTGATGCTAACTAATGAGTAAAAAAGACTGCTAACAGGTCCCAGGCAAAAAGAGGTCACATTTATAATTTAGCTTTTGTATTTTCAAACAACATGTCAAGAGAAAAAACTTTAAAAATCTCAGGTAAATGATCCTGACATACGTTAGTTTACTTACTTACATACTTAACTAACGTACGTAACCTAAGTTACGTAACAAACATACTTATTTTAACCCAAACTATGATCTTTTCCTAAAGCTAACCAAGTAGTTTTGTTACAATTTACAATGTTAACCACGTGTTCAAAATAGCAACGCTCGCATATCCCTGGTACCGTCCACCGTCATACGCTGCACGTTGTTTTGGGAGTCATTGGTAACCAACCTATTCTGTCATTCAGGTACCAGGATGTGATTGAGCAGACAAACACATTGTAAATCCATTCTTCATGATTTCGTTTTTTTGTTTTGGAAAGATGAAAAAATGACACCACCAAGACCTCAAAGCGTGGCAGGCCAGTTACTGTTATTTTTAGACCTTCATTGTTCAGGGAGGACGCTAGCTAACAGTTAATTCCACCTTCAGATGTCAACACAACGTGACATCTGTGCACGTTTCATGCTTGAGGACGTTATCAATCATGTTATTGTGTCCTGTGTGGTTTAGGAGTTTAGGATGATTACTACATACATGTATGCCTTCAGCTAAATGAGGAATCATACACTCATAACATATTTACAAAGGAACTGCACCATGGATCACTGCTGCAGTAGAGATCTGGATTAGTTGTTTTAAACTCAGTAATTAGTAACCTCTAACAGGCATTTATCAGCGTATCAACAAACTTTAGTTAGATCTCCTAATTTCAGTTGCAGCACAAATCCATTGCACACGCTGCTTGTTTGCTAACAACAGAGATGAAGTTCTACTTAGCAGGACCCGACTAGAAAGTCCATTAACTTATTGAGATTAAAAGCCTGATGCCTTCCCTCCCACCCGACCCTCTGAGGCCCCTTCCCCCGACAGGCATCACACCTCCAAAGGAGAAAGGTGATTGATGAGAGCCATCAGGCAGCTGGGAATCTCTTCTCTCATTAGACTCCTTATGCATCTAAACTGTTTCAACACACACTGGAAGAGCAGGGCGGGGGGAGGGAGTGAGGAGGTGTCCATCCTCTGACTTTTTAGAAGATAAGTACTCACACTAAAATATTTACCTTGTACATTAATCTCTTTGAAATTAATTTGCCATTATACTTTCTCGCTGAGAAAAAAGAGACTTCTTATTTTTTTAACCAGAGAAGTGTTTCCACTCCCTCTTCATGCTCAGTGAGCGTTTTGACTCACTCATGGGACTGCTTGGAAATTAATGTCCCTGAGGGAGCGGTGTTTGGACAGTCGGGTGGATCCTATCATCGACCAGCGAGGCTCTCTTGAGGAGGGTTAGCTGGTGTGGTGGAAATAAAGGAAAGAATGTTCCATATGCATATCTCTAAAGCCCACATGTTCAATCACATTAATGCAAGTGCAGCATTTTATTATGTACTAATTGCCAATGAATAGTAGCGTTACTATAATGTGCTGTTGATTGTATCGCTGCAAACCAAGTGGGGTCTATCCTGTTCAGATAAATAACGTCATTGTGCTGAAGACAACAACCAAGATAAACAGTCAGAATCAATCCCTTCTATGGAAAACATTTACTTTTCCTGTTCACTTTTATTTAACACACTTTGTTTCAATTTAAAACACTTTATGATGAACTTGACCAACACATCAAACAGTGTAAATAAGGAATAATCAGGTAAAGAGTGGTCGTGTCATTAGAATTCAGCGTTTGCTTAACACCTCCGCAGAATAGGGATTGTTAAAATCAGAGCAATATTAGCACAAGTGGTAATTTTGTTAGCTATTTATTTTATTTAGTCTTAGTCTGTTTTAGTCGTCAGATTATATTGAACATTTCTAGTCTAAATACCACCTGGTTTCTTTTTCCTGTTGTTGGTAACTTGAACTTCAGTGAGGAAGTTACTCCGAGTCCTCCTGACTGAGCTCATTGTGTGCTGCCGCTGTAGTCCTCATATCGTGCACGCAGCACAACACACTGCTGCATTGAATAGTCAACAATATTTAGTTTCTCAGTTTTGTCAACAATAAAGAGATTTTAGTAAAACATTTTCTTTCTTAAATTATATAAAAAAAATGTATAAACTTTTTTGTCATCAATATAGCACGTTATCGTCACAGTTAATGATGATGAAAGTTTTGTTGACTAACATTTGGTCATAGTCCCTAACGAATATTAACAGTGTTTAGCAAGTCCTTGGATTCTCTAAAGGTTGAAGTGGTGAGCATGGGACTATAGTGAGATACTCTGTATCTGAAGAGTTTCGAGTGTGATGTCGTTTTTGAGCCTTTTTGAATCTAAAGCGGGGGAATAGATTGAACAGTGCGTTCATCTGCTCTCATGTAAGCTGCAAACAATAGCATGTCCCACAGTAGTAATCCAAACCAGTGTTCGAGAGGTGTTCAATGGTCAAGAGTTAGCATATCATTAGCATATCTAATAATTCCTTAACAGGGTACTTGTCCGGTGGAGACAGCGTTTCCAAACACCTCATGGAGCTCACGTTAGCTGAATGATGCGGATAAAATCTTCCAATGACAGTTGTCATTTCATTGACGTGCGGAAATAGAAAGCTTGACAAGCGCACCGACTGGAACTTGGCTGAAACCTCAGTTGTGGCTGTGCGCGTTTGTGGGGAAGTGTGAGAGTGTGAGAGAATGTGCGTGAGTGGGAAAGACACAGAATGCATTGTCTGGAGCAGTTAGTGTGTCAGGAAAGAGAAAGGAAGTTTGTCTGTGAAGGGTGGGGTTTTGGTCATCTGCCATTGGATAAGATATCCTGACAAGGCAATCAGAGAGAAACAAGTTCTGCAGCCACGCGGGTTCAACTCTCTCGTTCCTCACCCAGATGAGCTTTTGAAAAATGGAGTGCGGTTGAAATTGGTTTTGTATGAGAGGCTTCAGATCTGTCTCTTGTCTGGATTATTGCCACCTGTCTTCATTGGCAGCAAAGGTCTGTTAATTAATCCGCCTCATTTAGTGGCCGGAGAGGACGGAGGGAACAGAGCGCTGTCTTCCCTCCTCAGCTCTGGTGTGTCGGAGGTACTATTCCCAGCAAATACGCGTCTAATTTAGGATAACACTGCTGTGATGTTAAGCAACATCCCTAATCAGTATCATTAAAACTCTACATCATGTCCTTCCTTTCTAATTTTATGAGTGAAGCTATTTAATTGGATATTTAATCTAATTTATTTAATGAAAGTCCTGGGAAATTTTGTTTGAGGGACAGTGATATCTCTTGTAATCAATGAAGCTGCAAATGGCGCTCTTCAGAGATTCTCCTATGACTGATTAGTAAAGCATATTAATAAATACAGATGCTAATGCAGAAATATATGCAATGTGTTCTGCTCTATGGAAAGTGAACCCAGGTACAACATGTCAGCTCATATCAGGAAATGTAAGAGGACCAGCATGTGATCCAGCATTGATTAATTGGACATGGGTAGATTAATATGCCACTGCATACCAATGCCAAGCTCATCAAAGTAAAAGTGTTATTACACAACCATCAGCTGTGATGCTGTAAATGAACATAGAGTGTACAGGGATTTGTTTAAAGCCAGGTTATTGCAAGACCGGAGGCCGGGGAAAAAAAGCAGCTCAATGGACTTCTTTCTTTTGTTGCCAATCACAATCCCACAGGAACTTGTCATTGGCATCAGCCCTGCAAAGTGTCAAATTGATCAAGTGTTAGCTGGGATTGTCTGCTGCTGAGTGTCTGCACCTGTGCATTCCTCTAAGTGTTGAGATCCCAGTGATTTTTGTAAGGGAAGTTTGAACTTGGCCTGCTGTTTGCAGCTCAGGCGTACCCAGACTTGCCTGGCTGATAGAAGCTTGTATTGTACACACACTCCTGTCACTCTCCGCTGTTCCTTTGGAATGTAAACTACCAGTGTCACAGCAGTGTGATACACTGTGGCTGCACGTTTGTGTTGCAGTGCAGGTGCAGTTCAAGGTGCAGCGTGCAAATGTTTCAAGAGAACAACAGTTACTTGGACTTAATTGCATGCTCAATAAAAGTTCCTTCCTTTACAAGTCTGAACAAAGAAAAATAATCAGATAATGTTCATGACATATTTCCCCTCTGAATGCATGCCACAGTATCCTTAATCAACAGCACTTTTACATATGTTTGATTAAAGTAAAAATGAGCTGTTGTTTCTTCAAGGACATCTTTTCATGTGAAGAATACTTTCTTATTTAGCAGATGCTTATATGCAGAACAGTGTTGTTGCCGCCCACAGGTATAATCAACCAGAAAATTAATAATCATTCTGCAGGACTACAATAAATCATTACGCTTTGGACAATTAATAATGGAGGCGAAGCCTGGGATGTCTGATTACAATAGTTACGATGCATATCATCAAGATTTAAATCTAACATTTCACAATGGAATTTCAGACACCAGTGCACATTACTGATGTTTAAATCTGGCATTAGGGCGGGTCGCAGGGGTTGAGGGATGGTGCGTATCTCCATCTTCAACTCCAAACAGCTATTACAAAACTTACAGTGCAGTACATTTTGTAGCTATTAATTTACATTTGATGCACAGTAAGAACAGGCTTGACTAGTCATTAAAGGAAAAAGGTAGTAATAAAGTGCTTTTTGGACCGTCTCGTCCTACAAGTTATGTGTCAAGCATAAGCACATTATGTTTTGGGATTAAACTAGTTAATTAACATAACCTAGATTGGAAACTGATGGACCATATTTCAGGTGCTAAACCTATCAGTATTCTTTCTCTACTTCAAGTTCAGGGGAAGAATTGTATTTTCATCATACATTTAAAGAGGGTTAGCTTTAATGGAGATGGTCAATCACTAGTTGAGGGATGCAGAAAATCTTGTTTGATGCCTTTGAGTTGATGAAACATGAGATACGCTCAACAAAATATGCTGTGCATAATATTTTTGTTTAGTTAACTGATCAAGTATGATACATTAAGGTGTCCCGCAGGGATTATACTTGGTAACACTGTCTCTCTATTTTTTTGCTCCGCCAAGGAAGATATGTTTGAGGTTTGTTTGTCAGCAGGATTACAGAAAAGCTATTTGACCTGATTTTCGTGAAACTTGGTGGAAATGTTAAGCACGGGCCAAGGAAGAACCATTAACATTTTGGAGTCCATCCGAATCGGGGGAATATATATGTTATTTTTCACTTTTTATGTCGCATTGCTGGTTAGGGCACGACTTTGCCACTTGTTTTCAACAAAGCCTATGTCACAATGTTTGCTGATCTCACCGCTGTTTATACATCATCCAATAATGAAATGAAAGTTAAATAGAATGTTGAGAAATCAATTGAATTAGATGTCAAATAAGTAAACAGAAAACTATTTTGTTTTATATTGTTTCTCAGACTAAATGTATAGTTCTGGCTCCTGCGAGTACTAAAGAGAAATGCAGATAATAAACACATGTTTTCGTAAACAAATATTTTACTTTTAGATTGACTTCAATATGGACCTCATGCAGGGTAGTTGTTGCTAAGGTAAAAATGTATAACAAAATAAAGAATAATACAGTTTAAGTTCCAGAGAAAGACAACATCCTTCTGTTTTCACTGACTAGCTGGCAGCATCACCTGTAAATGAACCCGACATGCACCAAAGTCCGACCAAAGCACAAGTTCCCCAATGTTTTACCATTATTTTTTACAGTGTCCTCATAACCCAGGTGTGCAGACATCTTACACGCTGTGAGGCTAACTAACACTGGCTCCACTCAGTTTTGACATCCAGCTTTCAAGAGTCAAAGAAGAAACACTGCAGAGCTCTGGGGGTCCAATACCTGAGCGGGGTAGTCGGCTCATTGAGTGGACATAAACTTCCTCCACCTGACATGTGGTGGGAAGAGGATTAGTTAAACACACTCAGCCTTGGCTCACTCACAGTTTGTGGAATCACAAAGTAATCTCGAGGCACATTCACTTAGGAGGCAGCTTGATGATCCCAGGCCAGTGATTTATTCATCTTAGGCACGTTGCGAGGCTGTAAGAATTTGTCAAGTTAGAATCCTAATTAAAACTGTTAATCACAGATTCCTGTTTGTTCAGCACTCGAGTGAAATGAAAAATGTGATCAAATTATTCATTGCTCCCTTTCAGACAGGTAAGTCAGCATAGCCGCGAGCGTCAATGTGCCGCAAAATATTTTTTTCAAAGGCTTATGAAGACTTTAAGCCCTGACTTTTTAATTCACTTGATATACATCACATTTTTAGGTTGACATCAACAATTTAACCACCTGATCAGTTTGAAATATCTCTGTATGTAGATCAGCATAAGTTGAGACATCTAGGAAATGGGCTCCAGGTAATGAAACGTATGCAGTGGACTGGATCAAAGTTCAGGCTCAGAACTCAAGCAATGTGCGGATCATATCGAGAGTGAAGCCTGGAGCGACGTCACACACAAGTAAAGTCACCCTAACGTGTCCACCATATTGTCCCTGTTCCTTGGCTGTAGCGTTCCAATATCTCCTTCTGGATGTCCTCAACACATGTTCAACACGGATCATAATATTGCTCCTCGTGGCCCTAACGTCCGACATGAAAACAATACTACTTCACTGGAAAAGTAGGAAAAAGCTCTGCAAAAAAACCCAAAAGAATCTTGAGCAGTTCAGTGAAATATATTCAACAATTCTCAGATCCATCCTGCTGCCGGTGAGCTTATGCCACAGCTCAAATGTAAATGTGAGGATGTAAGTGGGGTAACATGTGTATGTTGGAGTGTGTATGTATAAACAGAAATAATTAATTAGTAATTAAGTAATACTAAACCAAACCCATCCTGCAAAGCTCGCCTGAAATGAATCCAGAGATCACAACCTCCGCTTCTTTAGTGTTACTTCTACTCTCCCTCTCGCTCTGTTTTTTGTCTTTCCTTTTTTGTTTTTTTAATTAAGGTATTAGCCTTTTTACTATGTTCTGTAAATCAATAACATCTGTTGTTGCCTTTGTATTCCTTAGTATGTCCAAATTGTCTGCATGTGTCTGCACGAAGAGGGGAATAAAGGGGGGAAGAAATCTAAATATTGGGACTCTCAAACATTGACCAAAACATTCAGACTTAAGTTAAAGAGGGAAAGAAAGAGCACTTAGCAGACATGTTACTGTTTAAAAAACATTACATAAGGAAGGGCGATCTCTGACCCTGTGACGGTGTCCTGCACAACAGCAGGTGGTGTGAATGACATTTTGGTCAGTTTCATCATGAAGAACTATTTTGTTTGTGTTGGATGTAAGAAATCCAGAAAATCAATGTCAAACAATCAGAGTGAGAAACACAGAATCAGATGGTCAGCTGTGAGCAGATGTCAGGGCTTCCACTGGTGATGTCACAATGTCAAAAACACGTTTATTAACAGCACATTGTCCAAAATCTTAAACATAACTGTAATAGATAAGAGAAAACAGGCTTATACAGTATGTCCAATATTAATGTAAAATACAGAGGACAGATGTCCAACACTCTGATGTTTAGGTAAAGTGGGTAAAGTTGTATTCTGCTAAAAGAGTAGCTGATGTGCGTTGAGGAAAGGGGTCGTTAACACTGAAATATATCAGTTTAGATCACAATAAAAGACTTATGCTATTTTCAGGTAGTAAGTAGTGGTACACAAAGAACAAGGAAGAGTGGAAATGTTTATGTGTAAAGAGTACAAAATCATTTCAAATAAATCTAATTAACTGCCTTATGCAAATGCAATTATTGAACTAATTTCTTTAGGAAGTTGGATTATTATATTTGGGCTGACATCACAAGACCAAATGTGTCATATGATGTCTGTAAACTCTTAACTAGTGTTTAGTTTAGTTGGACTGGACAGTTGCACCATAGCAGCAGGATCATCCTCCAAGGAAATAGTTTAGAAACTCACTGGAAAATCTCCAGGGATTCCACTTTGGGAAACTCCTAGTTAGTGAATAACAGTGAAGAATGTGTGTGTGGGTGTGAGTGTGTGAGAGTGAGAGTGAGAGTGAGAGTGAGAGTGAGAGTGAGTGTGAGTGTGAGTGTGAGTGTGAGTGTGTGTGTGTGTGTGTGTGGGGTTACTGTAAATGAATTGGTCTACTTCCCTCTTGCGTGACATCCTGCTTCTTTCACCAATGTAACAAGGTAACTGGAAGACTGTGCAAGATGGGACTTGTTTAAAGAAACATTGCCTCGTCACCACCATCTGTACTGAAACTAAACATACAGTGAGGGACACGGGGGGGCCTGAGGCTGTACCCTAAGTGCCTGTGATAAGATAGAAAGCATTACATCATGCCACGGTACATCTGTGTGCACTATCAACATGAATGTTAATCTCTGGAATTCAACAGCAGTTTCTGATCTCTCCACACACGGAGTAGAGATATCCAAGTCAAAAGAAAAACTATTAAAACATGTCTAGATTGACATATCCAGGGTAAATCTATCTGGGCCATAGTCTACAGCAGTCTTCAATGTTTTTGTAGCGTGGTGCAGGGACCCCCTACTATATATATTGTATAGAAGAGGCTTGAAGAGGTCCTCCACTCTGTCTCTGACTGTAGGTGTGTGTCGCCGCCCTTCGCAAAGTACAGCGGAGGAGGGAATGTGAATGCGCAAAGCAAAAAAAATAAAATTTGTATTTCTTTATCTACAAACAATTTTGCGACCCCCCTGCAGTACCTCCGCAAAGACCTATGGTCTACAGTAGAGAGAAGTCCTGAAGAGCATGGATCTGTGAAACTACATATAGTGACATCATGCTCATTGATATTACTTAAGCTAAGTCTAAAACAATGTTCTGATCTGCATAATGAAGAGGGTTCAAATATAAAGTAGGTATGTGTTTTCATAAAAAAAAAAATGCTGTGGTCAACCAAATACCATGCCAATCCATCCAATAGTTGTTGAGACACTTCAGCCAACATTGCTTACCCTTGAGCCACTTGGCTAGCAGGGCTATTTGTTATTACTGCACCGATTCCTGAGATTTCTGCATTAATCTAAATTAGAACGAAAATATATTTCATGCAATCTGCCTTTATGGAATCTACCAAATCTTTTTAACAATAACAATACACAATAAATGTTTTTAAACGTGTAATTACACACAGTTCCTGCAATGTGCTTCCAGACTAAATAACACTGGATTGGTGTGGAGTGGGAAAAAGAAAATGAATGTGCCTTTAAAAAATGTACACAACATGATTGCTTTATATTTCCCTTCCTCTTCGGGTCCACTCGTTCGATGATTGGATAACATGCAGTCAGTCATTCAGTACATTAACAGCAAACAGCTTTAAGATTACAACTCAGTGATTACCACAAATGATCAGGTAAATTACTATAATATTGCTTCCTTAGCTTTATTTATTGCAAGTTACTGTGATAATGTGATGTTAGTGATGCATTGCAGCTTAATGAGCTGAGACAATGGTAAATTAGCAGCTAGTAAATTGATACATTGCTGTTCTTTTCTCAGATTTCCCTACGGGACGCTGCTGCAGATGGGCCCGCACACAGAGTTTATATTACTTATTTCGGCCCCTTAGGCCTTTGTGTCACTTCATGCTAAACAAATGGCGGCAGTTTAAAAAAAAAAAAATGTTAACCTACATACATCTTAAATATTATATTGTTATGCAAGTACAATTTGGGCAGTGGCTCCCAACATTGTTAGCATGTACAGTCTTGAAATGAAGCAATGTCTATTTGTTGCGCATCAAACCTGGTTCCAGAAGTAAATGGATTATGAGTAAGTCGACCAACAAGTCACTTTTATAATACTTTATTTTACCGGTCCATTACTAAATATTTCCTGGAAAGAAGTCATTTAGTACAAATTGTAGATGAAATCAAAGTTTTATCTTAGTTTAAAAGCAGTTGTTGATTTCTGGAGAGATTTCTTTGAAAGAACTGCTCCACTTAAACCCAAATAAGTATTCATTCATCAGTCATGTATCATTTGAAACATTATTCTCCATTCAAATGGTCAGTTTTGTTCAATTCACAAGAAGAAAAGTTCTAAAAAAGTAAAATCATTGTGTGTAGCATGTCTTTGTTCTCCTTTTCTATCCCCATAATCACCTCGCAACACTACAGAATTATCTTGCAACCCCCAAGGGAGTTTCAACCCCTAATTTGGGAACCTCATATTATATGTCTAATTATATGTCTGTCACTGAGCAGTCAATGACATTTGGAAATGGTCTATTCGTCTGATAATGTGAGAGCAACTCAAACTGAAATTCTGAACTAAGCATCTAATTGTTGGAACCGTTTTTAAATGAAAGGTGTAGTCGAACATGGGTTTCATTTATGAATTAGTCGGAGCAGCTGTCACTCAAGTCCTCTTCATCTGTGGCAAATATCCTAGCCTTCAGTCATCTTAAGGTGTTCATTCTACCGTGTGACAGCCCCCGTGGGTGAGTGGGCCCCACTCTAAAAGCCCATCCAGACATAGATGCGTAGCTCTAGTGACCTTTAATTTCATTCAGACTGTGTACAAATGACTTCAGCATAGCCCACTTAGGAAAAAAGGCCTGTGAAAGAAAGTCTTTGCAAGATTGTAGCTACTCTGGGTTTCGGCACACTGGCATTATCTACTCCCGAGCTTTAATGACTTCCCGCCGAGAGGAGCCACGGTGAGAGCCTTGGCAGTCAGACTAAGAATAGCATTAGACACAAGGTTATCTGGGCATTACACTCACTGTAACATGCAATTAACTCTACTCCTCCATTTTCATTACACAATTATTCATTAATGTCAATTTAATTTTATGCATTGTTCTACATGACCAAAGCCTGATTACGGGGCCCTTGCACTCCAATATCCCAAGTTAACTGGTGCCAGCCTCACTTGCAGGCCGACTAATTGCAATTTAGCCCTAGACAGCACCTCCCTCTTTAGGCTGTCCTTAATGGAGCAACTGATTCACAGACAGGTAACGATTGGAAAGACAAAGTGCTTCTCTCTCTGAATGGAAAACAAATGCACTGCTGCTAAGCTGTTTTCTTTGTGATAGCATTAAGGCCTGCCCTTTGTATTCAGAGAGGGACAAGAGGTAGTATGTTTCCTTAAATCCTATTTGTCTTCCAATTCTATCTCCATATAGAAAAAAGAAGACCCTATTAAATCACACGCCGATGTCTATACAGCAGGAGCAGTGGAATTTAGTTTACGGACGGATAACAATTTGCATTTGCCATGTCAAGATTAAGGTACCATTGTGTACGTTTTTCATTATAAACTGACCAAAAGTATTCTAAAATGTTCTAAAGATATGGGGAAGTATACACTTTGATACATTTATTCTCAGTTTGGACTGTTCCTGTCCCATGTTTTTTTCTGGCCATATAAAAGTCCTCCCCTAGAGCTGGAGCTTCTCGTACTTCTTTTAAAAGTTCAGGCTTCACCAGCTCCAGGTGATATTTACATTTAATGTATTGTAAAATAAGTCAGAAAGAAAAAGGTGACATGCGTCACAAACTGCCACTTAAGAAGCGAGGTCAAATATAGATGGAGGAATCTTACTCTGGCCAAAGGAATGAGAGTTGCTGAGTTTACTGTTTCTCTCACTTACAGATCTACTTAGACGCCTCCTGTGTCTGTTACTCAGAACCTAGGGAGTGCCCTAATGCAAGAATACAAAGAGCTACGAGTTGTGTGTGTTGCTGTGCTGCACTGCTGTAGTCCTACGAAGCTGCTTTTGTTGTACAATAATAATAATAATAATACATTTTATTTATAAGCGCACTTTTGTGTAAACAAAACTCAAAGTGCTACAGAGTAAAAACGATGAGCAAAATATACATTTCAAAAATAAAATAAAAACCTTTGATAGACAGACGAGACAACACTTTAAAATGGTTAAAGTCTAGCAAAATGCTTTGTTAAAAAGATGCGTTTTTAGGCCTGTCTTAAAAGCATCCACAGTCTGTGGCGTCCTCAGATGTTCAGGGAGAGCATTCCACAGTCTGGGAGCGGCGGAGCAGAAGGCGCGATCTCCCATGGTTTTGAGCTTGGTCCTGGGGGGGAAGGACCCCAGAGTTATACATACAGAGTTTCTGCAACATCGGGTGTGGGACTGTGAGTTGCTATCAATTTAGAGTTTATACATAGTAATAGCAGTGGCTGTTTCCCCAAATCTCTACAACGGAGGTGGAAAGTACAAAGTTACCATGACCTTTAGTCAGTTGCCTGGTGTTGCTGAAGTCTTTACTGAGGGACAATATACACCTGAACAGTGTTCCGAGGTTGGACAGCAGCTTTAGCCATGGATTGTCCAACAGTAACCATACTTCAACACAAAGGGCTGCTAAGTGTACATGGTCCCAGTAAAACTGGATTGTGTGGTAGTTTCATTACGCTGCTGACAAGGCCTGGTGGAAGACTCAGTCCAGAGCTATTTCAGCTACCCTGTAGTGCCATCCTTTTCTTCAGGTGGGGAAAAAGGTGGTTCTGCTGGCTTGGACAGTATCAAGGATTTTGCAAAAGGACCGTCTGAGCGGTGAGGTAACTGGAGGCCAGAAAGGCTCCGTCAGGCTTAGCTCAATATTCTGCGTCGGCTGCACTTGGTGAGGTTCAGCTGTGCTTTCTCCAGAGCAGGCCCTGTGCTTGACTGCTTTGAATGAGGGGCAGTACGAGATGCTGGTTGGTCACCAATGACTAGTGTTAGTATGAGTGTTCTTTGGGACTGTATGCTATAACGCACACATTTTTATCTGGAGCTATTTTCCAACAGGTACAGGCAGGCTATGTACTATAATCAGGGATCACAAGAGGATATGGAGTACCCAGCCAGTGGGAACAAGAAACAAGCTAAAGGGCTGCCCCATAAAAGCCCACATTTGGTGGCTTATGGCACATACTAATGCCACTATTACATCATCGATATTGCATATTTGAATGAGCTGGCCGACCTGATTGTAAACATTTAGTTAATAATTGTAAAGGAATATAAATATAATACCTATTCCTGACTGATCAGAACTTTGTAATTAGGAATCATTAGACCTAATTTATTATTTGTATGTATTTATTGTCCCCTTCACTCCCTTTTCTTCTCTATTGGTATATTCCACCTCTGGGCAGCAAGCAGGTATGATTTAAGTATGAACATTCACTTTACACACAAAGCATGCTCTTTATAAAATGTATGATAAGGAATAAGAATATATCATATATTACTGCAGGAAGTTACATTACATCATACACAGAAATGTGCCCATGCTTCCCAGTGTCAATATTCCTGCAGACGTTTAGCACAAAACATATCTGAGTTACTGTATGAGTGTGACACTTTTCTCTTCTTTTATTGATTGCTTGCTACAATAGGTGTACATTTTACTTCAGATCCAGCATATACTGTTTACCTCAAGCATGCCACAATGCTTACAGTTACTATGTTTTACTATGTTTACATGCTAATATTTAGTATGTTAAAAAGTTAAAGCATTTCCGCGAGTAGCCACTGGGTGAGATTGGCAGCACGGCTGAGTGGCGGTGAATACATCCTGGTCATTAAGATATGTTAGCATTAAACTAAAAAAACATGAGAATGTTGGGGAATCTCATCAAATACAGTGTTGGACTAGTGCACATGTCCACCTGCTGGTAGTGCAAGATGCACACGATGCATCCAATCCCTTCACATTCACATTTTACTCTGGCCCACAGTATTGTACTGAAGGATGGAAAGACCAACATGGAAATCCCTAGCGCTGCATTGGTAGCGTGGCTTAAAAAGGCTGTGACTGACCTTTCAGTTCCTTCCATCTGATGGTAATGAGGTGCTGCAATCCCAGTGTTTATGAAGGTATTAACACAACAACTGTTTGGGCTTTTCCTCCCATCCTGTCTGTGTAATGTCTTTCACAGCAAGCAGCAGTGTTGTGTGTGATAACTGAAACCACAGCAAATTGTTTCACACACTTCTGTCAGAGAATTTGCCTCATGCAATAATGGTAAAACATTATAAACCACAAGAGACCTTTTTTTTTTTTGATACACCTGACATCGAACCTATGATTAAAGAGTGCAAATTTGAGGGTCACCCCAGGCCAATTGGACCTGTGTTTCATGCACTGATTCACATCAAAGACTCTCAGGCAACACTCCTGAAGGCATACAGTATGTGATCAAAGCACTCTCCTCTTTGTGAATTCTATTTTATCCTTGTTGTTCATATTATGTTCCAGGGTAACCATACACATCTCACGTATAATTGGGAGGGTAAAAGACATTTTGATTCTTCCAGAACTATGTTTCATGCACAAAACAAAAAATTGTAATGGAAGATAATGATTAATGTACTTCTTTGTTGATTGACCATTGAAAAGACTGCTCTTTTATTCTACTGTTCCACAGACTTTGTAAGCAGTAGGGCAGCAATTATTGTTCATTTTCAGGCCGAGAATAATCAAGGCCTTCAAAAGAAAATTAGATAATAAGCATATAAAATATGAAAGGAAAGAAACAGCAAACTAGAGAACTCGGAATAAAAGAAGATGTGATTAGCATGGCCAAAGGTTTACAACATTTGTTTGAATATAATAGACATAATTACTTTCGTGTTGAATTGAATTCACTTCATAACAATACTTCAGAATGAGGTGAAATATGTCTGGATTAAAAGTGTGATATTTTCTTCTTCCATGTCTCGTGGTGAGTGTGGATCATGTTACAGTCTGTTGTCATTGTTGTTCTTTTTATAACCAAAGAAAAGCATCTGAAAAGCATGATAATTAGATAAAACATTATTTTTGTTTTTGCATCAACATACATATACAAATAGTTAGAGGAAAGATGACTTGGGTTGTGCTAATTATTCAACATGTATGATGTGTGTAACAGCTTTCACTGACCTCACAAGAGCTTCTGAGCTAATCAACAGGACTGCTCTTCATCAGCCGAGACAAATTTGCTACAAATTTCCTACTTCTCATTATACTGAATTCATCTCATACTAAAACATGTGGCACCATTTCATGTAATGGGAACACTTCAGACACGTTCTGTGTTTGGAAATGTGTTTTGGGAATCAAGAACTATAATGGATGCAAAGCTACTCGAGAACAAACTGCTGCATACTGCGATAAAGCAATTTACGTTTTGGAAAATAAGCTTCTTCGCTTTCTTATCAAGAGTTAGATATCACATATCTGTTTGTTCCATATGAAGCTGGAGCCAGGAGATGGTTAGCTTAGCTTAGCATAAAGGATAGAAACAAGGGGAAACAACTAGCCTGGCTGCGTCCAAAGGTAACAAAATCTAACCAAGTGTAAAAAGAACAAGTTGCAACTTCTCTACTCTGTTTGTTGCAATCAGCCTTTTTCAGTTTCATTTTCAACATCAGCTCCATAATTTCCTAAAACCGCTGTGCACTGCATTGTTTTAGCTCAAACAGGAATACATTTAGCATTTATTTTCAGCCAAGGATTACATGTGATGCTCTGAGTATTTACAGCACAAGGACGATGCGTGTCGGATTGCCTCAAATCAAAGTCACGTTTTTAAAGAATCTAGTTTGCAAAGTAGCCATCCAAAGCCTAAACTACACAGAATGAACTTTGTTCCGTTGGCAAACAGCAACACAACATTTTCCATCTATGGTGATGAATCAAAAATGCTTCCTTTTCAGATGCTTTGGTGAGTGAAAAGCTGGCACGACTCATTAGCTTTCTCAAAGAGAAAACAATAGCCAACGGATAGACATCAAACAGACGACTAAAGGTCAAATATTCAATTGTTTCCCATGTTCGAACGGCAGTTTGTTCATAGTCATGATAATGAGAGAACATGTCACCCAACAATGGTGAGGCTCACTGACGTGTTTCTAATCATTTTTAGACAACAATGGAGGTCTAAGGCACCGAGGAATAAACTACAGTATATTATGCTTCGGCTACACTTTTCAGCAGAACCTGTTCTCGTTGGTTTTGGTCTCTTCGTGGCATTTGTTCACAACAGAAAAATATAGAATATCATGGGCCTTGTCCTTTAACCTCATAGCCAACCACTGAAACAATTAACCTTTAGTATAGAACTTTAGACAATAGACAATCTGACTTGTCATAGCAGAAAAAGCACAGGTGTGACTAATAACATTAACGATGGCTTTGTTCAAGTGTCCCAGTGAGTCAGCGTATACAATACCAGGACCCTGAAACTGAAGCTAAATGCAATTTAGCCACCATTAATGTTATTATTCACATGGGGGCTTTTCCATGTCAGAATGTCCTTCTGTTCAAAAAGGCCTGTGTAAGAAACTGTGACCACCAAGAAATTTAATCCACTGTGAGGAAATACAAATATAGTTATGAGTAATGAAATCACAGACACATTTAAAAATGGACAGATTATAATAGACATACTTTCCAAATGTATTTTCTCGGTTTCATATTTGATTAAAAAGACAATCAAGAAAAACAGAACTAGTGCCATATAAAGGTTTGGTCTAAGTTGGTGTAGGATAACCTACAAAATAGTGAGAGTTTGGCAGACACAAAAGCTTTCATTGTGTCTACAAATGTTTATTTTGATCCACGAGAAAGAAAAAAACATATCAATATATCTGCTCTCTATTCACTTCATTCTGTTGCCTGGTTGTTGTGCCATCATCATCCTGGCTGATTGGTGGGGATTGATGAACAGCTTTGTGCATCCCCCACTTTCTAATTTCTTTGTGTCTTTTAATTAAAACCCAGTTCACTTCACCTCTGGCTGTATTATGCAGCAGTATAAGGAACATGAATGAAGCCTAGGGGGTAAGAGCACTCCTCATATGATTATAATTGTCAAGATGAAACTCTTATAAACAAGCTTCAGACAAACATGAATGACATTAGCATTCCCTTGTACAGTGAATACATGCACCCAATATTTTGTTATTCTTATTTTATTAATCCACCCTAATAAATAATAAACTCCACTGCACGGTTCTTGGAGAATGTGTCACAGATTCTTTTCCCTCCTTCTTTCATAATTTACAAGTTTTTGGATGAGGCAAAACGAGCCACAAAACACTCCTGTCAAACAGACAATCTGATTTGTTGCTCTTTTAAAATGTAACATTTCAGAGACGCAACGTTCTTGCAGTGCACGGTAGAGTGATTTTCTGGGTAATTAAAACAATAGGATAATTACATCTAGATGAAAAGATGCAACATTTAAAATGCAACATTAGACAGCTCATACGCTGCATATCAGAGTGTACAATTAAAGGACATATGGGAAAACATTAGCATGAGCACTGGAGGCCCTGGATGTTAATGGCAGACTGAACTCTCTTTGTACTCAGTGTTGAGATGGCTCCTCTCATTGTCCACTGAGAGTTGTTTACATTTCTTCAAAAGCTCCATTTAGTTTCCCCTGACAAGGTGGAATAAGTGACTTGGCCATGATGGATGGAGGCACCTGTCCTAATGGTGGCTCAAACTGTGCCCACTAGTGCACGATACATTGATAAATTGACAACAGTTGGGACATGCTCTGCTAGCAGGGAGAATGAGGCTACTAGGACATCCGACTGCTCACCATGTTTCCATGTCAGCACTATGAAACCTCACGATGTGGAAGTCCCCAAACAGCTGCAATAGCAGAATGAGCGCTCAGAGGGGTATTTGACGATTAATGTTAGATCTTTGTCATTGCCAAAGACTGGAGACAACACTTTAACTGTAAAAGTTTAGGTCTAGAAATCTGAATTGAAATGTTTAGGTGTTCTTGAACCATTCTTGTGTCGAAGAAAACCAAAGTTACATTTTATAATGAACTAAATTAGAGACATGTAGATTAGCTTGTTTTCTTAACAAGATATTCCATAAACAATATTAGAGTGATATTCGAGTGTCATACAAATCCAGGCTTCAAAGATGCACCAATCTATAATTTGTATTTTAACAATGGATCAAATACCTATATGTGTAACGGAAGGTGTTGTACGTATTATCACTCAACTTTGCAGCTTCTCTCAGCTCTACGAGCTTTTGTTTCTTTTTGGCTCATTGCTTTGGTTTTACCGCCTGCAACTTTGGTCTCTCTGCTCTCATCCAACTTTCCTAGCACAACAGGCTATGTTAGCACCTAGCTGGTGAACACAGTAGAGTTCTGAGCAGCCAAAAAGCCATTTATATATAAATTAAATGAATGCAACTTCAAAGCATCTTTTCTGAAAACTGTGTGGTATCACTGGTATTATATACATTTATATGTGTTTACAGTCCACATCTGTTCTGTCAACTTCAGCGTTTCGGTGTCTCTCACCTCATCCTTTCGGTTTTCTGGCCCTTAACTCTACTGTTTGTCTCTAATAAAACCCATTTGCAGCTGAAGAAGGCCACTGTTTACTGCGAGACACCTCGATAAACCCACTGTGCACAACCTGCCCAGCATCAAACAACAGACAACGTTAGCAGCTAGTTGTTGAAAGGAAGATGATCCCCTTTGGGAAGTGGGGACCAAAACAGAGCTAAAAGGAGAGTGAGATTTACATGATGAAAATGAATCCTAATATTGTACTATACTGTTTGCTAACACGTTCGCCACAACAACTTTATAAGTTGATATGTCGGTGTTGTGTGTACAGCTTGTTTCACTACCTCAAAGTTAAAAACAAACAAAATAAATATTGCTGTTTTAAGCATTTGATCAAAAGAACAATGGCGTGAGTTATCGGGGGAGGACAGCCTCTCGACTATAGAATCAGGCCTCCTCGTGGTTTGAGATGAAATAAAAGTGTGCAGAAATTCAATTCCACTAATAATGACCATAAAAACTGCAAATGGTTGTTTTAAAGGCTCCAGATAGTTATGTAATCTGTATTGCTGACTATCTCTCACACAACTCATACAGTTTATAATGAGCGTCAGTTCAGCTTACCTCAAATGAGACTCATAAAGCTTCCCTTGGCATCCTCCCTGCTGTCTGTTTTGCCTTAGTGTGATATGGGGTCCATAACAATCAGCACCGCCCTAATTATTTTTGGCACTCAAAACTTGCTCTGAAGGAGAAAAGACCAATTTGAGGCCTTTAAAATGCCTTAACCTTCTTTTAAAGAGCCAATTAGCCAGCATATCTACCCATGAAACCCAGAATTACACCATTTCTGTCACTTCTTTGGAGAGAAACCTATTTTACACAATTAATGAGGATGCTTTGCAGCTTGCATTTCAAAGTCCAAGCTCTATTGTTGCCTGTGCAAGTGTGTCTTTTAAAATATCCTGCATGTGTGTGAGTGCAGACCTAACAATACATACACAGTAATAAATGTGTTCAATTAAATTAGAACATGGACATGGAAATCTGAACATACATTCATGCCATTTGATAAGTCTCTAAAATAAATCCCTTTACATACGGTGGCAGGTCAAGGCACTGAGGGGAGGCAGAGAAATGAGATAGGCCAATCACCTATCACCCCACATATTGACATTCTGAAAATGTAAATGAAGTTATTTGCAGAGCCAGTCCCTGCAATTACCTCACATCTGCAATAGTTTTCTTGGGTTGTGCTGGTGATTAGTCAGACTCCTCAGGCCTTATGAGATCAAATCCAGATGTTGCTGTTTGTTCACAGCTTTGAGAGCCTAATAGAAACACATCTATCTATGTATTTATCTACGTAACAAACTCTAAAAAGATCTCCATAATTAAGAGCCATTTGACATGACAAATTGTCTACTGAAAGGGACTTGTAACTGATCTTATATAGGATATAATATCTGACATCCTAAAGGCTAAGATTTTTATGCTGTGTCACAGAAACATCTCATTTGGGGGCTAAAGCCTATCTACGCCACACATGACTCGTGATTGTTATTTGTCTCATGGACATAAATGTCATAAATGCTCTTGTTTCAGTTAAAGCTGTTGTCTACTGGCTCTGTGCAGACATGCGTTCAGCTTTGTCACACATGCGTCACTGCAACCTGCTGCGTCTTGGCATGGAGCGCATCTGAACATGGGGGGGGGGGGAGTGTTACCTGAAGGGGCTGATAAAAATTGTGAGGGGGCAATTTTTTCATAGAATAAAATGTATTGATTTAACAATGCAATAGCCTCAGACAGGTTACATAACTAAAGCATAAGGCTACAGTTACAGAATCAAAGAATGCGTTTAATAATCAGTGAGTAAGAACGTCGCACTGTCAGAGTGCTAAATATATTTTCACTTTTTGAACGATTCTCTGTCAAAATGAGCTGGGGAGGTGCGTGTCTTCACTTTGGACTTTCTGCTTACCATCTAATATTCACTTTATAAAAATAACTAATAAGCCTGTCACAACAATTTTACATTAACATATATCTTCAACAATCTTTATTTTCAGTGACTTTTTATAATAGTCTTTAAGTTTTTCAGCTTCAATGAGTGACTCAGATCTTTGTTAGCAAAGATGTTTTGAGGAACAATAATTGTATCAGTTTACTGTAATTTACCACCTACAGTATGAATTAAAGGATAATTATCACATTGTCATTCCCACTGCTTGTGTTTGTCAAGGACCTTTTTTTGTATTGTGTAAATAACACTATTTTTAAGGAAAATATGGTGTCAATGAGGCTTTAAATAACTGCATGAATTATACTTTTTCTAATCAAAATATGGTGTCTGTTAGGGTTACAATTACTGCAACGAGTCATCCAATGGAAGCTTTGTGGTTGTGTACTTCAGAAGTGTGAAATCAAGACATGGAGAAAGACACACAGAGAGAGTGTGTTGGTGCATTTTGAGATGGAGGTGTGTGTGCAATGTGAATGTCACACATTTCAGGATTCCCCCCCGTGACCCTGAAATCACTAATAGGCCTAAACACAGTTTGCTTTGCTTCTACTTGACTTTTTTGTTTGTGATGTTGTCATCAGCTTAGCGTAGATGTTGGGAATTATTAGACATTTTGAACTCATGCGGCAAGCTTTAAAATAGCATTAATTCATCCTCTGAACCTATCATACCTTTCACTTTTTAAAAGCCACGTAGCCTACACGATTATTCAGAGTGTCAAACGCTTTAAGATTCTGCAATCAAACAGAAAATGCAGAAAGTATCCGACTTTAAGAAGAAAAAAAAAATGCAGACACAAGAAACGGCAAATGCATGAGTGAGGTGTCCCGGCTTGGTAAACCTGCATTGAATTAATCAAACCAAGAGTAGAGGCCATTGCCTATCTCACTGATAGCTGCAGGCCAAAAGTTGCGTAGCACAGGGCCAGACAAAAACAACACCTAAAGCCTGATCTATTTTCTTGTTTGGAAGCAATATGACTTCCTACATACCTTCTCGTGATTTAAATCAAGGTCATTAACTGTGATGTGTTGGAGGATGCAGAAAATGGGACATTAATCCTGAGGAAATAGTTATCTGTCTGAAGAGATGTGATCAGAATGCAATGGGACTGGATAGAAGTGGAAGAAAAATGCGACAACAAGTCTAAGTCACCAGACATTATCTTCCACAACTTTTGCACATAACTCCTGAACTATTCAAGATGTCACTGAGGCTGGAAAATCTAGGGCCGTACTGCTCGTTCCCATGAGCGTCATTTTCTCAGCTATTTATTGTGCATTGCTGAAATTCTCCCTCTGTTCTGGGCCTACTTCTCAAGAGGAAAGACACATTAATACCAGGCTTTACTTGTATTTTAGATAAGATTAATGATAGAATCACAGAAGTATGAAAGCCTTGAAACTGGCTTATATAAGAGAGGCCATTATTTCTAGTTTCCCTATTTTATTATATCATATATAAGTAAAGAACATGGATGAATGGACGATATGTCGTTGAATCCACAAATTTAGTCTAGATTATAGATTGCATCTAGATTGTAATTACATTTTGTTCGGACATGAATGATCCTTAAAGGAGACAATCTAATGACTGAGGTGATCCTCTGTCTTTTCCTCTAGTGCCACCAGAAGGTCAACGTTTTAACATAGTGAAACTTCTCAACACCTAATTTTGAGCAAATATTCATGGTTCAGAGGCAATTACTTTTATTTACTTTGGTGATCCACTGATGTTTCCTCTAGCGCCACCATGCGGTTGACTTTGATGTTTCAGCCAGATCACTGAGGTCCTTCACCACATGTTCCTTATGTGCCTATAAAAGTACCAGTGAGAGTGACAAGTCTTTAATGACCCAAACTGTAGAACACACTGCGTCTGGATGGTAGAAGGGAAAACTCTCTCTGTGCTTCTAAAGATCTTTTTAATCTGGCTTTTTAATTTGTAGTAATGTTATTGCCTCAGTTTTGAAGCTCATTGGGTTTTACATTATTTTTATCCCTGGTGTTTATTTTATTGACAACGTTTTATTGTATTGTTGTCATTTTTAGACCTGCAATATTAACTATTGTTGTCTATTTTTGTTTTTCTTTGTTTTTTAATTTGCTATGTGAGGCACTTTGGGCTGCATGTATGAAGTGTGCTATAAAAAGAAAGTTGATTTGAGCTTTTAGGTTTTTATTATTATCATTATTATTAAGAGCTATTGGAGGGATTGTCTTGACATTTAGTACAGACATTCATGGTTCCCAGATTGTTATAACTTCAAACACCTGGTCTTTCCTTTAAAAGTTGAGTTTATGACCAAACACGTGCAGAAATAATGACATCTTCTCAGCAGCCTCAGCTGTACTTTATGTTTAGAGAATTATTTTTATTAGCAAATGTTTTCATGTCAACATGCTAAATTAAGATCGTGAACATTAAACCTGCTAAGAAGGCTAGCGTTGACATTGTGAGCATGGCAGCATGCTGTTGTGAGCACTGCGCTCAAAGAACCACGGCGCTCAGCTGCAGGTTCACAACTAAAAAAAGATTTTTAAAACAATTTTCTTTCTTCAGCTGCTTTCACAATCACATTGTTCCACATGTTGACCAGTATACAGCCTTTTCTGCTCTGGTATAAGGAGACTGAGGTATTCCATGCATGTATTAATTAGACCGGCGCATCTGTAGCTCAAGGCGAAGGTAAATCCCTTTCTTGGGAATTGGCAGGTGTATAAAATGTCTGAGAGCTCCTTGTATTTTTGTGTAGCTGTCCATATGCTAACATCTTACTTTACATATTTTATGGACATTACCACTTTATCCTTCCAGTGAATTCTGTACTGTAGGTTAGAACACCAGATTCCATCTGTGTATAAAATGGGATTTCTTTCTACATCAAAAACCTAAATTGTGACCAAAGGAGATTAGTTAAGCTAAACCCAATCAAATTTCAGCTTTGCTCTGCAATTTGCATATTCTGGAGTAATAAGATAGGATGATTCACCTTTTATAATTTCACAGATGGGATCATCAAGGATCAACTGATGCATCAATGTATTTTGATTTTCCTTTTTCCCCGGCATTAAGTAGCTTTTGATAAAGTCTTAATTTCCTTACTACATCATTATTAGCTTTTGATACCGACGTGCCATCTGGCAAATGTTAAAGCACAAGCAGATAAGAATTCATAATGAATATGGTTGACTCTGTGACAGATTGTAATAAAAGAGAGGGGCTGTGACAATTATCGCAGAGACAGAGCGTGAGGGCATTTGACAATGTGGCAGGCCTGCATTTGCTAATTGCAAAGCTGCTCGTACATTTCCACTATCTCACCGACCATCGCATTTCCTTTATGTGCAATTACATCTTTTTTTTTTCATGTTCCCACACTGAAAGTCCCACTCTTCTGCTTACGTTTGTGTATCTAAATGGATTTTATTTAGCAGTTAAACTGAGTTCAGTGATTTATAACAGAAGACCTATAACACCTTCCCACCTACACATGGTGAGAATGAATCCAAATTGTTCCATTTCGCAGCCGTGTGAACTCCTCCCCAGCACCACCTGTCATCAAGATATTTTTGCAGCAATGTCAGAGGAAACACTTTAGAGATGAGCTGTGTGCTTTCATCAATGTCCCTTAATTAAATCTACCTATCCCCAGGCTCTTCCATGATCTCTGCAAATGAAATACAAAGTAAACACACCTAATTAAAGACGGAAAAACCCAACCCAAACAGGTTCTGCCTCAACGTAGGCTGGCATATCTGCAAAGGCTCCGCAGTGCACTGTAATTCCTCCCCGGCTCGCAGTCAGTGCAGGCTAAAATCATGTGTCATTAGTAAATTACACAGGTGCCAGAATGAGTTATCATCTTGAGTATGAAAAGCTTCATAATAACCTAAGGAGGTGCTTCTAAAACTGTCCTATCTTTTAAGCTAAATGAACACGCCACACTGATATGAGATTATCCAGCTTTAGAGCAGACACTGTTGCCTCGAGGCCTGCAGCCAGTTTATGATGCACTATTTTCCCCTAATCTTTTTCAACCTCAACAAGCACAAGTGCGGGGCAAAAGGGAAGAAGAGAAGAGAGAAAAATGTGTTGTGCAGGTACAAAAAAATGTAGAAATGCTTTCATAGCACACTGTTTTTTCCAGAGAACTCTTGGAACTGGTTGCCAGTGGTGGGAGGGTCGACTGTTATGACATTCCAGTGCAGCTGAACAGCTGTGTAGTGCCTTTCACTCAGACGCCTAATGGAGGAACGGATGTGTTATGATTTATTCAAGCAGTTGCATTATAGCAACAAAATTTTGTTACATTCTTATGCAACACCTACATTATAAAAACAAATTGTTGGATTGATATTCATATTGAAAAGTCTCGAAATAACTAAAACTGTTTTAACTTTGGCAAGAAATGACGTGTTCATATTCATTACTCAGTGAAAATCTGATACAGTGCATACATCCCTAACCAAACAAATACTGATACAAATACGATATAAATAAATAAATGTATGACAGAGCTCTTCTGTATAACAGCATTGTAGGTAAAAAATGGGGGGGTAATATTTTGTGAAGAAATAGATTAAAATGGTAAATTTACAAGAAAGAATTCTGTGAGATTAAAGTCACAAATTTCTGAGAAAAAAAACTCATATATATTTATATTATATTTTATATATGTATATATATATATATATATATATTTTAAAGAAACCACATTGCTTTAGTCTGCAAGGTTGGATCAACCCCCTTTTTTTTTGTCAATTTGTGACTTTAATTTTAGAACATTTCTGATTTTGTTCCCTTAAATTTATCACTTTAATCTCAGAGAATATGCAAGTTTTTTCTCATAAATGTACAAATGAAATCTTGGAAATTCTGAGTTTTTTCTCGGAATATAAATGGCTACGTTTTTAATTTAATTTTATACCTACAATGGCCCTAATACGCCATCGAACTTCTGCACTTAATGTGTTGGCCAGATCTTTCATACAGAAGAAACTAGGAACAATTCTTTACTTGTAAATGAATTAATGTATATGAAGTGAGTCAGCTGTAAGGGGAATAAATGAGTGGATTAACAAAGTGAGTAGCTCTATCTGAGGCTGCGTCGTATGAAAACATGTTGGCTTAGCAGTCCTCTACAGTCTTTAGGCCTGGATGCCGGTCCTGCAGCTCATACATTGTCAAACAAAGAGATTGCCATATTTAATCAAGATTAAAGGAGAAACAGTGGAACAGGTGACGGTGAGAATACCCAGGACGTTTACAGGTCCAGTATATAATTCAGACACCGTGATATCACTGCTTAGTGACTGTTTTATGGTGCACGGTTTGAAACAGAAGATCTGTATTTCCAAAAAGTTGATTTACCTTGTTTTGTTACATTTAATCTTTTAAGGATGTGCACTTCACTGACAGCTGCACGTGGCTGAGTTTAAGTAGAACATACAATTTGTCAGCAACATACACAGAACTTCATTAAGGTTGTCATATATGTGAAAGTTCCTGAAATATGTGTTTCTGTTCTTGCACAATCTGTCCTGCGATGTGAATAACACAAGTGGTAAAACTGTGAAAATGCCAGACATTGATGTGTTTGTATCCCCCTTTTAGAAAAGAATCATGTGCATTCAAAATGCCAATATTTGAAAATAATGCTGAAATATTGCAAACAAAAACTTTTAATTTGTGGCTGAGGTGGAAAGAATAAAAAACATATAACATTATAAAATATGATGCATATTATGGATTAAACTACCCAACAGTATAAAGCAGTCACAATGATATCTACCAAATATAATGCATCAATAATAACTAAATAATATCACATTTCTAATAAAATAACATTCGAGAAGAGGTAAACAGATCTTAGTTCTTCTTCCACTGCTAAAGAAAGAATATGTAAATATTTTTGAGCTAAATTAAGTGGAGAACAAAATTAATTTTAATTTCAATAACCAGAAGCAAAAATAAAATGTGATTTAAAGCACAAAACTGATTAATGATCAGAAACAGTATATTATACAAGGCAAAACGCTACAACATGTCCCTTTGAATGGCAATTTAAGAATAAAAAAGTTGTTTCTAACTTTTTCAATAACCTATAATTTACCTGTGTTTTTTTGCCTGTAAACGTGTTTGTCAGTGTATTGCACTTCCACGTGTAAGGCATCAGTATGTGACTGTCGAACGCTTTTTTCTCCAGGAGTTATAGGAGTTAATGAGAGCAGCTTGACAATGTGAGACTACCTGGAGCCCGAGGGCCTGTCGGGGAGTGAGTAAACCATTAGCCCTAGCCCTGGGGCAAACGGCTCCTAAAAAGTGAGGAGTTCTGCAACACCATTTTATTCCTAAGTCTCCATGCAAAGCCTGATACTGTGCTGGTGCGTGCTGGAGACAGGGACAAGCTGCTTTGTGCTGCTCCTGCCATTGCAGATATCTAATACTGTGTACTGTCAGAAACCTGAAGCCAAAGCTGGTCAAAACAAGCCAGCGATATAACACTGACATACAGTAATCCCTGCAACCGACACACATGCACTGGCTTTTTAGAAAGGCAGGGAGAGTTGATACAGACAAGAGTAATGGGTCTCTCACCTGTAACATGATTCTGTCTTTAGAAGGAGGCCTGAGGACGGGTGGGTGTGCCCACCCTCGGCCCTCCCAGTTGGACACCACTATTCTGCAGCTCATTGTCTTTGTGTGATGGGTCAAGAAGATAAATCCTCTTAGCTCTCCGCTTTTGCAAACAGCCACAGAAAAATGATAGCCCTGGGAGCATATTTTTGGCATCATATAAATAAGAAATGAAAAAAAAAGAAAGAAATTATACCCCTGCAAGAATGATCTGCTTTGCAAGCCTTGTAGGGATCCACAACCATAGGCATGTGGCACACGTTCAGCTACCAAACCATGTCGCAGTGAATCAACAGCTAATAAATGGTAACACTCTACAACACTGTTTGTTGTAAACAGTCAAGCAAAACTATGTATGATTCATTAACCTCAGAAATGCTCAGAGAATGTAAATATCGTGGAAGACATTTCCTAACTATATGAGCAGTGGAAATGTTTAATTAAACAAAGAAGAATTTATATTTTTCTAAAAATAAAGACAAACAGTGTATGTCACTAACACATCATATGAGCAGACAGCACAGGAATAGAGGACTCTGCCACGAACACTGAACACTTGTATTTAAAGAGGTAGTGAACGTACTGAATGTAAAGACACATGTCTCAACATTGATCAGACGGAAAATGGGCCCAGAAATAATTCTTGACAGTAAACGAACATTGCTGATCTGAAGTCAGGGACCGTCTCAAGAGTATGTGCCAAAAGGCCAAGAGAGCTTCTCAGATTTTGCATCTACAGCTTTCTCTTTTTTTTTTTCATAACCACTTCAAACCAACGTTATTTCCACCTCGACGTGCTTCCATTATATGCACAGCATCCAGGTTTAGTAAAATCAGGGACATAATTACAATATGAATTAAAAATTAAAAGCTAAACAGTATCATTTAAAAAGTATGAATGGAAGTAAAACAAATGTATTGCAGAAAATGAAGCAGACTAGACAATGTTTAACAACTTCCTGTATAAGCCATGGCTTTTCCACTTCTGGTATAAATCCCAATACGGATATGTTTGTGAAATAAACAGATTCAGATAGTTTCGATGAGTTACACCTCCAGTAAATGTCCTCATGTCTGCAAACAACTTTATAGTGTTAATAATAATACATTAGATTTGTATAGCGCTTTTCTAAAACCACAAAGACGTGTTAAAACCTGTGTGTTAATTGTCTGTATAGTGCTCATAAGTAAAGACCTCCTGGTTCTGCACATTCAAAGCCACCATACATTGATAGAGCATGTGCCATTGTCATGGTAACACAGCAGAAGTTTGATGTAGGTAGAAGTTTGAGTTAAACTTTCCAAATCTTCAGTCTACAAAGGTTAAGAACACCGGCTGCTCATCACACTTTGGGTCTTTTGAGTATATTACAATTACTCTAAAACTCATGAAACAATTCCAAACAGAGAAGTGATTTATTACATTAGCGGCGAGCCGTAGAGGCCGGCACAAAGGGAGATTGTATGAAGATTACAGTGATGAAATAGTCAAATTTATTATCTTGACAGCTGGATATTCCAATTTCTTTGCCGCTGAGCCATGTAGATTTTCCAGAGTGCAAACACGTTTAAGTACTTCTTCAGAGTCAATTAAATCAGATACTAGTTAAATTACCATTTTTATTAACCTACAGGTTCACATTTTTGTAATTTTAATCACTATTGGAAAGACTATTAGAACAGCATTCCTATGAAGACAGAAACGAAGGGTCATTTAGAGAGCGGCAGAATTAATCACACAATGTCACTTTAAATCTACCTTTCAATTCACTTTAAAGCACACTCTATGATTTACATGTGCATGGAGAATTATCTGTAGTTAGTTAAAGGGGAGATTAGGTGCGGTGATGGGCTGCACCCACCTAAAGCTCCAGGAAACTTGAGCATCATACCTGAGCCAAAGTAAGATTATTAAAATGAAGGTTATACAGTATTTCAGAAGGCTTAGAGCTGGGCTGTTAAATATCCAAAGTTCAACTACTGTCAATATTACTCTACAAATCATTTTCCGTTTTCCATTTCCCCCCTATACCTGTAGAGTCTGCTTTCCCTCCCCCACAGTGCGGTGCCAGCCAGCCTATAGAATGTGGGCAGTAAATAATATACCAAGAGAACATTAACCTTTAGTTGTGGTGTTAAGATGGAACCTCAATTAACAAGAGTAAATAATCCTTGTGATTACTTTTGGCTGGCCTTTATCTCGTACATAACCTAATTAAATGGACCATCCAAACATAAAACCACGGCTAATCAAGAGCTTTGCTGAGGCATTGCAATGTCACTTTATGGGATTTTAAAAGCACGCCCACGCGTGAGCGAGCGTTCATGCGACACACACACACACACACACACACACACACACACACACACACACACACACACACACACACACACACACACACACACACACACACACACACACACACACACACACACACACACACACAGAAAAAAACGTGACTTACTTGATGGATAATAAAGAGTTTTTTGAAGTACTTCCGATACTTACTTCAGATAATAAATCTACAAGGCTTTTATTTTAAACATAAAATTGTTTAAAATAAAATCTTTGTGATCTCCAACTAGGTTAATCAAAAACAATTATTACGACAACAATGAATGTACATACTCCCCATCTCTGAAGTTTGTTTCATTAATGTACTATCAGAATTGCCTGAGGTGGTCCGTGGGGGAGTTGTTCATAGTAGAACCAACGACTTTGGTCTCCAAAATATATTGAAAAATCCATTAAAAAGATACACTATGCAAACTATTTAAAACAAACAAGACCATAGGATAATTGCATCTCCAATCTCATGCCATTATAATATTGCCTACTAGAGATGTGCAATATACCACAGATTGACCTATGAAAGCTTTACGAGTCACAGACTGTTCCCGTCAGTACGAGCTTTATCCACTCGCTTTCAAGAGATGTTCCTTAAAAACAACCTACAACACTAGCCTCGTATCACCAAATGGCTTAAAACTAATACGGCAATTTTGCTTTTCATCAATGAGCATTTTTTGCTTTTCGTATTTCACTTCACGCAACGACAATATTTTAAAACGCTCAGAGCAGGTGCTCCAGAAGTCACGTGTACTTTATAGAGCGAGAAAGTCCGGGTTGGGAGGAGGGCGGGGTGCAAGGATGGGTCAAACAGAGACATGACTTTCACCCAGGGCAGCGCTGGTCTTGTTCCGAGTGAAACCAAAAGTCAACGTCGACTTATTTTCACTTAAGTACGAAAATTAACTTACGTCATGTACGTATCGTACTTAACTTACGTAACTTAAGTTACATTACAAGCATACTGTGCGGATGTGGCTCAGGAGCTAGAGTGGGTCATCCACTGAGCGGCTCCTCCAGTCTGCATGTCAAAGATCGACCCTTATGAACCCCAAATGTCTCCCAAATGTGGTGAATGAGTATTTACATTAGATTCTGATGAGAAAGGTGCAATATAAAGTCCATTTACTTATTTTAACCCAAACGATGATCTTTTCCTAAACATAACCAAGTAATTTGTTTTAATTTACGTTTACCACATTTTTAAGTCAATGGGACTCCCCTGCATGTTGAAAAATTACACTAAAGGGGTCGCCAGTGCGCTAAGCAAGCGTCCGCATGTGACGAGTACTGAACATAAATAAACAGGTGTTTATTTACAGTTTCCCAGGAGGAGCTGTACAGTCCGCCATGATGGAGTTGTTACGTAATGCCACATGTCGTTAGGAAGCTTAGAATCTCGTCTATTTAGTGAACACTTTTGAGATCACGATCACAACAGCAAGTACAGTAGGCA
The DNA here is from genome assembly GCF_900634415.1 of Cottoperca gobio. Classification (NCBI taxonomy): domain Eukaryota; kingdom Metazoa; phylum Chordata; class Actinopteri; order Perciformes; family Bovichtidae; genus Cottoperca; species Cottoperca gobio. The sequence continues at coordinate 4,656,783 of NC_041358.1, read as the reverse complement.
TCTCAAACTAGCAAGCAAACTCAAAATCAAACCCGTAACTTTGAGCCAACTCACCTATGAAGTCTCATCATTGTCCTGTAATCAGTAATAAAAAAACAACACTTCCTGTGTCATTGCAGAGGTCGTATAAATCGTTTCCAGTAAAAATATATCCATCATGAACATCGTCACATCAACAAAAGCCCATGAACAGCTGTTGCAATCTTTGAAATCAGCTGATCAATTTTGTGATCATACACGGTAAAAACGGGATCTCTCTAGCATTCAGCGCTGTTTCAATGCTTCTAAGATGGTTGCGAACTCTGACCTTTCGATTGACACTTCATTTGAGCCAATCGGAGCTTCCATGCGTTATCTACAGCCATCAAGAGCCAATGAGTGTCAACTAGATAAGGAAGTGCCCTCTTCTTTTGTTTACAGACGGAGCCAGCAGCAGCCCAGTCTCCCGTTGACTTGTGTATCATGTAGCCAATGAAACGCTGAAGAGTTAAACATACACCATCAATGTTTGTTTTTTTAACAAATGTTATTTAGTTTTTAATAATTGTATTTATTATCATCAAAATACAAGAAAAACACAAAAATATTACAAAAAATGTGTTTGTACTTCACTTACTTTGTGTCATTACTACTAGCAGGGAATATTGGGTATATAATAGTTATTTATGGCCTTTTTATCAATAAATATTATAATATCTCCAAATGCTTGTCAACGCCTGGTGTTACTCTTAGAAAAACCTGTGTAATAAGTTAAGTTTTTGTGCCTTTGTTCTGAAATTTGAACCTGAACTTGGTAACACTTCTATGTTCTATGTTTTTATTGTGTTTGCCAGTCCATACCTACCAGCTATATCCATCCTCAGGCATCTTTTTCAACAAAAACATTCAGGCAGAGTGTATTTTCTTCTAATTCAGTATATTCAGACCACTATTACTCAGTGCCAGAAGCACTTGGAGTGATTCTTCATGTTTTGCAAGGACAATAAGAGAGTTATATTTTGAATGAGATCAAAATCATGCAGCTGGTGCAAATGGTTGAAGAACGGCTTCTAATTTACTTTGGGTATGTCGTTTGTAGGTATTTTCAGATAAATTCCCCCACACTGTAAGAGGCTAGATACATTATATTTCCATGTTAGTGAATAACAAGTCAAAAAAACATTTTCAAAATGGCTTGCAGTTACAAAAGTAATATTAATAAAACTACACCTGTGTTAAAACAATGAAAACACTTTGCACATCCTCAACCTCTCAGTGGACAGTTTAACTTATTTGAGGTCTTAGTGCAGTAATATCAGATTTGGCTCCATTGTGTTTGGAATAAATAGGCCATTGGAAATTGACTCCATTTAATCTGAGCTTTGAAATGTAGACCGTGTAATCAGTTCTCGTTCACATGTGGGCCAAGATAAGACTGGTTTTATTTGTGTGTAAATCTATCCTGAGAGGCCTCATTCTTGGCTGTGGCAATAGTAAGCCATGCCTCCAAGCTATAGCAGTGTGTGTGTGTGTGTGTGTGTGTGTGTGTGTGTGTGTGTGTGTGTGTGTGTGTGTGTGTGTGTGTGTGTGTGTGTGTGTGTATGTGTGTGTGTGTGTGTGTGTGTGGTGTGTGTGTGTGTGTGTGTGTGTGGACATAACTGGTCCTGCACTTGGGTCTCCACCCTCTGCCTCAGGATCCTTGTGTAATTATGAGATGATGTGGGCATCGCACACAAAGCATGGTCACACTGCCTCAGGAAGTGAGCACAATAATCTTTGTAACAAGGCGAGGAAGCCTCTTCAATGGTGGAAATAAGGAAATGTAACTAAAGGGGAGATAATATAATACATTAAGTGTATTGTTCAATAAGTGAAGAAGTTCAACAGAGGTTACCTTTACGCAAACTGAAATCTGACATTGTATTTCCTTCAACACCTCAGAATCCCAGCCACGCCTGTGTAGGAACACTGTACTCTTTGTTTCAGCAGCCGTCGCAGTGTAATAAAAGACGTGTGTGTATTCTTAATCATTTGCATCCATATCTGTTACTTTAGCTCGGCGCTGGCACGATGCATTATGAAGAAAACTTGATTGCGAGTTGTCACCTGAGCCTCATTCCCTTTAATTACATCTGTTGTGTGGACATATATGCATACAAATTGCTTATTTGAAGAGTGGATGAAAAGGAGTTCATTTGAAAAACTACAACAAAACCATTTGTTCCCACCAAAACAGCACTCTCTGTATGACAAATGATGCTTTAGTCTTATGAATAATTCTCAAATTCTAAGCAATCAAGTTTTAAAGATATCGTAAATCCTGTTTAAATGGCCTCATTCATTACAGTGTGGATATGGGGGGGGATGCTAATAAAGTGTTACGTCTGAAATTGTCACTGACTTCATGCGTCACTGGGAGATGTTCAGCGCAGAGCTGATGTATGGTGCGACTGACTGTATGGTGATGGAAATGTCGCTGTGGCCTCGTTAGCATTCTGCTGTAACCCTCGGGCAGGGGTGTCAGATTCTCTCAAAATTTACAGCTCAGTTTGGATCCGAAAGATTCCGTGCATAATGGCTGTGAGGGGCCTTATAATAAAATACTGATCCACACTAGCAAGGCCCGCTATGAGAAAGACGTTTGAACAACTACATGTGTAAAAAGTTACAATTGGTTCAAAAGAGGCAAAAACAATGACTGAAATATTTGTCATTAAATGCAGTTTAAGTTAGTTTCCTTTCTTTGTATGTGTCAAACATCATATGGTCTTTGGACCTACAGCCCAAGTGTCAACCTCAGGTAGTTATCAAGAGGTTTTATGTGTTAGATGTTTTTTTAATGTCAACAAATCATTATAATGAGGCCCCCACCATATTCTCTCATATCGTTTTACCATAAACAGAAAAACACAGTATGCGAGGAAAATATGGTTCAAAATGATTTCAAATAATCTAATATTACTTATATTTACAATTGATGACAAATACAGAAAGGGTATCCTCTTAACACCCGCTGACTGTCATTACAAACTAATGCTGTGCACGAAACATTGTACAAACACAAAATAACAAATCATGCAAAGAAACCCAAGAAGTATTCAGTTCCTCTGTGCCATGGAGCTCCATTGTTGTCCATGAATGATTGAAAACACAATGCGCTACACGTGCGCACTGCGATGGAAGATGCCCCTTGCTCATTTCTAGAGTGTAAGGTCATAATTACCTCCCCCAAGGAGGTTATGCTTTTGGTTCAGTTTGTCTATTAGCAGTATTACGGAAAACCTACTGGCCCAAGAACCCATCACATTTGGGAGTGGATCTAAATTCTCATATTATGGGATGGAAATGGTCGTCTACATATGGATGTGCTGCTTCTTGCCATGTGTTGACCTATATATTAAGAAGTTAGATGTAAATGTAAAAATAAAAAACCCACTAGAAGAAACGACTACAGTAAGCTGAGCGCTGCGCAGGCCTCACGTGTTCCAGACTGTATATACATGAATGCTCCTGCATGTGCTGCTCTCCTGTCCTGCGTTAGATGCCTCATTCCTTGAGCACTCTGCTAAGAAGGGTAGAAAATGTGAATTACAACTAAGCTACTTAACCACAATGAATTAAGGCCTACCATTTGAAAATTTGATACTAAATTACTGTCATTATGGTGCATTATGTCTGAGCATAATGATTGCTTTGGCGCTGTTTGAAGACAAAGGCAGACTCTGGGGAGAAGTGTAGTCAGAGGAGAAGTTGATTTCACGGCTGTTAATGATATGTGAACTTCCAACCTTGATTCCAGCAGCATATCATTTCCTGCCAGTTGACAACCATTAGCCATTTGTTAGCTACCTAAACAGTAATGTGCTTCAGTAAAGAGCACATATAAAAGAGAACATTCTGTAGAGGCTCAGCAGGAACACAGTGTTTGAATCTCTCATCACTAATTGATGGATTCGATGGGTTTGCAGAACAGTACATGTTGTCTTTGGCCTCTGCTGTGTTTTTGTGGGTGCAAAGTTTGCACCAAACTTCCACAGTGTCATATTGAGCTCAGGGACCACACAGTAACTGGGAGCACGTTTTCTTCATAGCTGTATTAGCAAACAACCAAAACAGACATGTGGAGAATGGGGCCGATTTCGCCTTCATTTTTTAGGATGTTTCCAAGGTTACAAACAGAGCAGAGACCAACTGGAGCTGTTATTAATTCTCCATCAGTTTCAGTTTGGATGCCTGAAAGCCAATTAAAGGAAACTTAATTGAATCAGCCTCAGAAACCTCCCGAACAGGAACTCAAATGAATTGTGCCTGGGGACGGATGGCAGGAAAGAGAGGTTAAATAAAAAGGGTGGAATTACCAAGAGTCCAAGTCTTCGCTTGGAATAATTGCTACAGACTGACCCTGCTATGATGTAAATTAAATGTTGTTTGCAACCTTATCCAACCAAACCAGATGCTGTAGTTTTTGTTTTTTTAGTCTGGTGAATTTGTGAACCTTCAGTTTAAACGTGACACACGTATCAGCCAACATTGTGTCTGGAATTTGCACCAAATACAGAAGCTACATTTACATTTGTGGAGAGCAGGGGTCAGATGCATAACACTCTGTGCAGATTCACCACTAAAACTGTAACACACAAAGACAGAAATATGCATGTGGATTCTTTTTGTGGCAAAAAATCTAAACAATTTCTTTTTTCTATATTATAAGACACGTCTCTAACCTAATATTTAAGCTCCTCCCTATCATCTAGAACACTGAGTACGCCTGCTCTCATGTATACGGGAGGTTTTCAGTCTGCTTTTTTAAATTACGTACGTTTATGTGTACGCATCGTTCATGCATCTGCCCCAGGACTATTTGCAGCGTGGGAAAAAAGGTTCAGTTTTAAAGCTGAACTGAAATGAAAAAGAATGTATGCTATGAAATTAGAACATACTTATAATATGACTTTGACTTGTATACATGATAGGTCAAAATTGTGATGTGTGTTAAGTGAAGAAGAGACGCGTGACCTGCTCCTTTATATAATGTGGGACGACTACAGAGTGTACGAGAGCTGCCCATAACAAAAACTAACGTCTATTGTGGATTAGTACTGACAATAGCAAGATAGGCTAACAAATACAAACTTCAAAGTGTGAGTGGCCCTCCCAAATGTTAGATATTCTAAAGGGTTCTGCTCAAACGCTAATATCGCTGTATCGTTAGTAGAATACAGTGTGACATTCTCCAGTCAGTACAGAGGTGCACCACAGAAGCTGACAGCACTTCTCCTAGCCCTGCTATCAAATGTCGGTCAAACACTGAAATGGCAGAACAGATGGAATATCATTACATTAGATATTTTGAATCGCACAAAGAAATATGGAGGATTCAAATTCCAGTTCTACTTTAAGGAAATGATTTACATTTCTATAAGAGACATGAAAATATTGTTAAAATAAAATAGAAGACAGATATACAAAGCTGTTGTGTGTTCACTGTCCACACACATGCACACAAAAAAAACCACCTCAAGGCCACGTCCCATTGTCCTGCGGAAGCCATGAGGAGGAATTCCTTTCATGTGTCATCTCCTGTCACAGCACTGTCCTGACAGAGGCTTAGTGACATATGAGAGGCCTCGGCAGAATGTCCTGCTTTTAGTCAAATGAAGAGTCTGGCAGCTGCTGCATTCATCAAAATCAAAGGATAATCTGCTTTCCATATAAAATCAAGTGATGATTAACGTTTTTTTCTTCAAAGAGGGGGATGGGAGTGTAAATGCTAGCACCTTTAAGGAGACACTTGAGAGACACGGGGCGGGGAAGGTATAGAATTGTGTCAGAAGATTTGACGTTATACAAACGTAGTGTATAAACTAAGCTCTCGGGTTAGACCCTGGCTCTGTCTGGACTGATTTCTACATTATGACTTTAATTGCCTTTTAAACCAGTTCATTCGAGTTACAATGTTTTTCAAACACCACAAATGTTTTAAGACATGAATCACTGAACGGACAATTTAAGAGTTAAATGTTAACACTATACACAATCTAGAGAAATACATTGTATTTTGAAGTCTGCAATAAAAATATCGCAAATATTTTATATTTTTTTAATGAATCCTCTTAATTTACATTTATTAATTTGGCAGATGCCTTTGTCTAAAGCGTCAAACAAATGAGCTCCATTTAAAGCCACAATCGGTAACATATCCATTTGTGTGATGGTGTAAAACGTAACTCGAAGATTTAGCGAGGCTGCAGAAGCTTATCTGCTATTAAGAGAAGTAGACGGTCAGAGCTTCCCAGGTTGAGAGTCTGAAAACACGCGGAAAATCTGATGTTTAAAGACACATTTTTAGCTGGGTGTTCCCAAATGAAAGTCTAGAAAAATGTAGGAACAACTGTATTTTAAAATACTAATAATAATAATAATAATAATAATACAAAAATAAAAATGAAAAATAAAAATATAAAATAATATATATATACACTACAAAGCAACCACTCCTTATGTATTTTCTTGTGGTTGCTATGAAAACAACCCGAGAAGTAATTACAGATATGAGGCTCAGGAGGTAGAGTGGTCGTCCACCGGTCGGAAGGTTGGTGGTTTGATCCCCAGCCCATGCAGTCAGCATGTCGAAGTGTCCTTGGGCAAGATACTAAACCCCAAATTGCTCCCGATGACCTGGCCAACGGTGTGTGAGTGTGTGTGAATGGTTACACTACTGAGAGCTGATGTGCACCTTGTATGGTAGCCTCTGACTCTGTATGAATGTGTGTGAATGGGTGAATGACATGTGTTGTAAAGCGCTTTGAGTGATCGTAAAGATTGTAAAAGCGCTATATAAAAGCAGTCCATTTGACAACATCTTTACATCTTTGTTTTTAAACTTCAGTGAAAATGTGTTATACTTGTATCACCAGTGTGTTGGTTATGTCCAAGTGAATTAATATATTAATTATAATTTAAGATTAAGACAAGATTGGAGTGCTCTGCTTTTAACATACATGGGATTAAAAGAGCTGACAATATGTTTGCAGCAACAATCAACACAAGAAAAGCTTGACCCCCCCACTACTGATTGAAGACATTCACAGAAGCCGACCTCGTCATTTCCTTATTGCTACTGTATATTGTTTGCATGCTGACAAACTGATTTTCTGACTTGCAACATTAATAACTGTTATACAGCCTTGAGCCCTGTCACGAAAATGTAATTTACTAGCAGACGACAAGTGTAAAAGTGAAGGGAGGGAGCTGTGAATGTGCTTCCTCATTCCACACCCCCAAACCAACGTCTTCTCCACCGGACTCCAATCAAAGGGAGCAGAGGCCATTAGCGGCTCTGGACCTCCTTTTCTTTATAATTACACCCTCCTGGATTGAGCGAGCAGCAGCTAGCCCTTTGCTATTTGCGGTAATTAGTCCAGAATGTGAGCTGTCAACATGTAAAAATGGTGCCAGTAGGCCCACAATGCCACAGCCTCCCCACTGTGTTTAACAACAAGCACCTAGCCTCGGACACTGGAATGCATTAACTTTCTCCTCTCTTTTTTTTTTCCCTCGGCGACTCGGTGTCAAATTCAGGTCCCTCAGAACAAAATCTTAATAATTAACTGGCAAATTTTTACATGATTGCTTGTGACACACCTACTCTGGTAATAATTGCTTTGAGGCCATGTGCTAATGAAATTAATGCATTCATTGCCCCAACAAATTAGCATAACTCATACAAATGGCCCACATTTGAGACCACGCTGCGAAAGGGGAAAACAACATAGACGCAAAAGAAGCATCAACAAGAAAAACAAAGCAAGAAAATGAAATGAAATTGCATTGTATGATGAGCACTGCCGGCTCAAAGTCTTAATGGCTAAAGCCTGTTAATGTTAACCAAGGGTGATTGCAGCAACGCATTACAGAGTGATAGCAGCGCGGGACCAAATGATTATCACTATCATCACTGCAGTCATTGCTGATGTACATATACATCTCTCTGTGGACAAATATTAAATGGCCTTGCTACTGCAGACATTAAAATGTTATTATACTGATGCATTAACTTACTGTAGCAGAGTTCATACAGTAAAGGCCTCCCAACAATCATTCTCTAAATGGCACCGCTGCCACTCGCAGCATTCACCAGTCCTGCCACTAACCCCTGTTCATGACTCTCGGTGGGATGTCTCTGCCTGGCATTAATAATGGATGACGATCTGTACAATGGACGGAGACAAGTGCAACGGTCAGTTGGAGATGCTGCAGAAGTGCAAGAAATGTCCCTTCTTAGGTAAAAGAGGAGCAGAGATAGCTGTAACGCCTAGAAAATGTGTTTGCCTGAAGCCAAATACTGTCAGGGAAACAGAAAGAAAAGACAATGACTTCCATTTAAACAACACAGTGTTACATTACTCCAGTCAGGAGGGAGTCTGCAGGTTAACATGACACCTCATGGTACAGAAGATATATCATGGGGACTTAGGTTTGGTCAAAATATTTGATGATTTCCGGTCTTGCCGGTCTGGTCCGGTCCGGTGTACAAGCCTGAGCTGGAGAGGCATGTAGCATTATGACTCGTTCTGACACATGACAAAAGAAGCAACCTGTGCCGACTGCGACAAAGCACTGAAGTGCTAAATCCAACTTGTTATGCATTAGTAAGGCAATATGACAACGTGATTAACGAAAGTTAACGGCATGTATCCTAGCAACTCTGGCTCTCAAATATCAGTCAACTGCTGCCAAGGAAACATCGACCCCAGGGATCCAAGACTACATGCTGTTTCTACAAACATGTACAAAAACTGTTTTATCCTGTTTTTAAACATCTGCACAATACCCACAGTATCAATATATTGACTTGTACAAACATTGAGAATCATTTCAAAATTCAGTTTGACTAAAAACATACTCGTCCCCCTGTTGGAAACAAAGCCAGCTGTATGTAATAGAGACATGTTGACGTCCTTATCCGGACCAACTGGTCTTTGACCCCAAATGGAGACAAAGACAAATTTCTCGATGAATAAAAACAATCAGTGGAGACTTCCCGACAGACTAAATGTTTCATTTAACTTCCATCAGTGTGTGAATCTGTGTATATCTTTAAATCCTGAAAGGTCGTTGTCAGAGTAACTGTGACATTTTCTTCCACAGAGTGGACCCCTCCCATGCATACACACAAGACCAGACAGCAGAGATCACATTTTAAAACCGCCGCTGTCGAGCTAACAATGAATAAAACAGTCAGTAGCCAGCTTCTGATGCTTTGACCCACGGCACACGCATGAATACATACAGCACATCAACAGCATACTTCCTAATCTCAGATGGTTAGTAATGTGACCACCTTATCCAACACGCAACCCCATCTGTGATGACACATCAGCCGCCATTTCATACGAATAAACTCACAAACACAAGACACAATGTGTTGATGGAAAATTTGCATTAAGAATGTACCACAGGAAGGCGTGATTAATTTCTGCTCATGAAATGAATACAGATTTGGTCATTACATGGCTTGTATCCTTTGCCAAATATTGTACTGTTTCTGCCTCCTTTTCCTCAGCGAGTGTTCTGCTGCAATAATAAGGAATAAGAGACAGCTTACAGCTCATAAGCAACACAACTGCTGCAAAATCTGCTAAATCACAGAGCCAAACAAAGACCTGATTGCTCATTAGTATTATGGATCTGCTCTGTTTAAATCTCCTTTGTGAGATGCAGCCACTGTCTAATGACCTAAACGGTGTTTGTTTAAATGCTTGCTACCTACATTTCACACAGTGAGATTAAAAGAATGAGACATCATCAGATCTCTCATTGAATTTTTATAATACCCTCCCTCTCAAAACACACACACATCAATACACTTACCTTGGCTTTGCAGATAATGCAGTGCAGCCTGTCTTCACTCCCACATCCCTGTAAGGAAACAATATTTAAAAGTAGTTTAGTGACAGTGGAGCTTTAAAACAACAGCTCTAAAGCTGGACTGTGGAACGATATGAGCATGAGTGACAAATCATTTGTTTGGGTTTTGTTCAATAAACTAATTATGATTGTTTGGAAAATGTGTTTGTGTCTTTAACCCAAAAGGTGCTAAAGACACAAACACAAATAAGTTGTCTGAAAACATCTTTCACTGTGTTGTGCTTTCTAAAGTCTTGTGTTTTCTGTTTAGTCAGTGTTTCTTAGGGCTGAACAATTCAATCGCATTCAAACCGACACCGCAGTGTAATAGAACGCAATATTCAAATTGCAAAAGCTGCAAAAATTAAGAGGTGGAAACAGTTTATTTTGCATATATAACAGTGCTTTGATTTTCTTTATTAAATGTTTACACGGCTTGTACAATTTTCTACTGTGATTAAAGTTTCTTTAAATTCAATAGCTAAATAAAGATGTTATTCATATCAATTCATGCATCAAATTATCTCATTTGATCGAAACACATGGCTTACATTAAAGAGCAGTTTATATGTTGACTGTATACAATGTTGTGTTGGACATAATATAGAATTATGTATTGCTTGTATGTCATGAATAATACAGAAGGAAAAAAAAAAAAAAATTGCAATTAGATTATTTTCCCATATCGGTAAGCCCTAGTGTGTTTTGTCCATGTTGTGAGGTTTATATATAGTAATTAATGGCTAAACATACATAACTAAATGTTGTTAAAATGCACTTAATGTACCGCCGCTGCTAACTATCTGAAGATGCAAATAACAAGAAAAGCATTTGTACAAAACACAAACTGCTAATACGCATGGCATGTAGGAGCACATTTTGATCGATGTTAATGGCATATAATTATAGAACACTGCTATTAGGCAATGTGATTTTATAAAGAGGACCATTGCCCCTGGCACTGTGGCCTGATTGCTGTGAGTGTTGTGCTAATGAATGTAAACCAAGTCTGTTTGCAGTGATGAGAATCAACCCATGAGAGACAGAGTGGGGGGGGGGGGTATAGGCATGCACACTTATAAGCTGGCCCTGCTGGCATAAACACACACTTCAGTCACAGATGAAAAACATATCTAATGTATGTCAGCATGGTAACCTATCACGCAGGGCTCTACTGAATGTCACTTCTATACATTCACAGATTGTATTGAGCTTTTTGAATGACGTCCTCCAACAAAATCCTCATATTCATAACATTAAGTTTCTTTAATGAATATAACTCGTCAGTGAGCGCCTCCCTTTGGAGCGGGAGAGCAAACAGTATTATGTCGTTAGATTTAAACATGTTATGAATTCTGGAAATCATAACATTTATCTTTTTTCAATAAATGTTGACTTTTGGACTTTACAACGCTCTGGAGAAATGTTTATAATACTTATAATATATGCTTTATCTGCAACTGTCTGGCTTTAAACTAAATGTATGCACATGCCAAAAGAAAAAGCATTCAAATGTTGATTTAGAGTTGGACTGTCAACATTGTGTAGCATCAAACTGTTAGGTACCTAGTTCACACTTTAGTCAATGCTTCACTCTCCACTTCATCAACACTATGTTTAGCCAGCAACTTGTTAGCACTTTTGAAACCCCTCTCCTCACTTCTTCCCCCCCTAACTACCATGTGTTTTATTTCAGATGTATTGGGTTACAAATTCTGAAGAGCCTTTTTTTTTTGCAGATTCCCATTAACTTCAATAGAGTGAAACCAGATGTATAAAAATGAAAAACATATTTATCTGTCGGGATAGTGAGTGTATAGCATTACTTTCTGTAAGCCTGCGTCCTAGCTCTGTATTTTCTCAAACCGCTGTTGTGCTGGGCAGTGAGACACACCAGGCCACACTCGGCTGGTGTGGTACGAGCCATACAGTCCTCCCATGCCCTTGTACTTTGTGCTGCGAGGGGTTTCACCCCTCTAGGAATGCACTCCCTATAATGAGGGTCAGGGGTCAAAGTGCTGCCGCGCCTGGAGGCCGGGATCTCCTAGGCACACTCAGTCACTGACTCTGTCCCTATATTTAAATCCTGCCTCAGGACATGCTTTTCAAAGGGCATCTCCTAACTAGTTCCTGGTTACTAATTAGTTTTGTGCCATGCTATTTGTCTTTGGGAACCTGAAATGGGGAAGGAGAGGGGGGGCACAAATGAGGCAGTCTAAAAAAAGATAGCGTATGGTTTGCTTCAGCGCAGATGATGATCATTCAGATATTTCTCTGCTGCAAACACGCTGAAGTATGCATCAACAGTTGTGGAAATGAATGCCAGCGCTGTTTTGTTGTGTTTGAATTCAGCCTGCTCACTGTTTAGTGACAACATCTGTGTCATACTGTTGTGGGAATTAAATAAGGACGTGGAATTTGCCCTTTTTTGTTCAGGCTGCTTTTAGGAGTGGTAACGGTGCATGCTATCACTCCCAGCTGGCTAGCTCTCTCTCTCTTAAGTCAAATCATTATTGGATTACATTTTCTGGCTTCATAAAATGCGGTTAAGAGGCACTTTAGACATATGGGCATGACCTGCTTTCCAGAGATGGCTATCAGAGCAAAAGTGACAGGTCAATTGCTGATTTCTGTTCTGTAAAAGGGAAAGGGGCTCCCTACCCTGAGCACTCTAAAAGGTCGCACGCTCTCTCTCTCTCCCTCTCTGTTTCTCTCTGTCTGTTTCTCACACACACAAAAACTAAAGTAGTCTTGTAGCATCGGCACACACTCTCGGCAGAGAGCGGTGTTCTGTGCGAGTGTGTGCGTGCGTGCCTGCTTCATGAGCCTGAGTGTGTGTGTCTGTATATAATTGTATAGTGGGAAGACACACACTTAATGGAAGTGGCTCTTCACTCTGACAGCTGGGTGGTGCAGATGAAAGGTCTGCTGTAGCATGTTGTCTACCACTTGTGGAGTCTCCAAAGAGAGCCGCAGCTCACAGGAGTGGACAGCAACAACACAAACCATTCAACAGCAGACGCTCGTTTTATCCTTAATTAATATGCAATTTACACATATTCTGTATATAGGAACTACAGATATTGTACAGTCCAAAAGTGCATGAGTGACAAATTGAATCAATTTTCAGCTGCTCTTGCTGGGTGACTTGCGCGATACAGATTTAAAACATTTTAGGTCAGTATTCGTAGAGCATTCCTAGATTAACATTAAGTCGCGAGTTTGGATCAAGCTCCATAAATACTGGATACTACACTTCCCATCAGGCAACCCAATAGTGTCTGTTCAGATACAGATTCAGATCCAATCCTCCAGTTTGTAACACATCGTCTCAATGTGGATCCTTCTGTTAGTACACTGTGTGCACTATATACTCACTTGCATAGTGCGTGAATCTCAGCGGGGTGGTGTTTTCTTAAATCAACCACAGCTGTTGTGCACTTAAATCTCAAAGCCCAAGCCTAGATAACTCTGATGACCTCATCAGGGTCATTTACTCAGACTTGACCCCCACACAGGTCGCCCACTGTGACAAAACACTATATACAACTGTTTCCACAGGCTGAGTAGTACTCCCCGTGACTAGTACCTTATCTTGACTTGTGAAATTGGTGTACTTCCCCTTGAACTGGATAGCTATTTTATATTACCAGCTAAACTACATACTTAAAGCTGCACCAACTCACGCCACAACAAGCTAAACATCTCATACGTTTGACCTATTCTGCCTTTGTGAAGTTAATATGGCGATGTGTTAGAAAACTAATGCCTGCTTACGGAGACAAAGGTCTATAATAGCATTCGTTTGGAGTGATGTGTCTGGTAAACACAGTATGCACTCTCTGTTTTAGTCTTCACCAACTCCTGAGAAAAATCTAACTGCTAACTGCTCCGCTATGTTCAGCAGTCTGTCATTTGGTGCTCGTAGGTTGCGGTGTGTATATCCAAGACCACAACAATTCCTTGCTGCTACTAAGACAGGGTTAATACAATTTTTGAACTAAAAAGTAAAGTTGCGGGGCATAAAACCAAAACTATAAGCTATAATATAGCTATATAAAAAAAGACGTTAAAAAGCTTTGGCTAATAATTCTCTTTGGATTCATGACTAAGAGCGACTCTTCATATTACACGGTCATTTGATCCATTGTTAATATAGAAAAATAGATTAGTGCAGCTTTAACTTGCAGAGTATCGTACGTTATGATGCCCTGTGCTTTGACCCAGTGCTGGTAGTACATTTGATTGTTACGACGCGCCTCCACTAAACATCTTAAATAAAGCAGCTTCATTGAATTTTCAACCCAAAATCTATTTTACATGAAGACACAACCTGTAATTAACCACACACTTTATAAATCTCTTAGTTTTCCCCTTTTCACATTGCAAAAAGACTGCATTTTATTAGTGGACACCTCTCGATTTTCTTGTTATAATGGTTTGCTTTGGTAAAGTAGTTTTCTAGCTTTAGATAGTACTTATGTAGCCTAAGAAAGTCAAAGAAATGTGTTGATGCAGCACCTGCACGAGAAAGTTCTATTTTCTCTGTGATCAATCAGCAGCACACACAATCTCAAAAGTGTGTGTGTGTCTGTATTTTGCCTGTGAACTTAGGTCATGGGTGGGTAATGATGCACCTGCCCAAATAAGTTGTTGTTTTTCTGAGATCAATCAGTGGCAGCAATAATCTTTTTGTTTGTCAGAGTGTGTGTGTGTGTGTGTGTGTGTGTGTGTGTGTGTGTGTGTGTGTGTGTGTGTGTGTGTGTGTGTGTGTGTGTGTGTGTGTGTGCGTGCGTGTGTGTGTGTGTCTGTCTGGCGGTCAGATCTGTGTTTTTTGTGGTGTATAACTGACTGTGACTGTGATTTTAACTGCCGGGTCAAAAATGACTCTAAGACAATCTGTGTACCCTGGTACAGCTCCCATGAGATTATAAACAAAAACTATTTACTATAACTATATAAACTAAACTATATTTAACTTTTTCAAATTCTGGGCTCCCTTTAGGAAAAGTCATCAAATGTCAAGTTAAAAACAGGTCCTTTAGGGTTTCTTCTCTGCTGCTAAACATTGCGGTCATTTTTGACCGAAAGACAACACAAGGGTTAAGGTAGTTGAACAGTGATTATATTATGTATAAATAAAAATCATTTTTATTCTATTGTTTCTGTATGTTGCACTTGTGTTTGGCTTATTTGAAGTTATTGTTCTGCACTTAAATGATTTCATCTCAAGCTAATGTACTCACAAGATTCTTGCCGTTCGGAGTTGTATCCTCCTGATTGTTTGCACTTATTGTAAGTCGCGTTGGACAAAAGCATCAGCTAAATGAACTGTAATGTGGTCTGTTGTATTCAGGCCAACTAACAGGCTCCTAAAGTGCATTTTCCTGTCAGGTGACATAAAAACTCATTTGCTTTAGGGCTGCACTATGTGAGAAAAATATGCGATAATGTTGTTGAATATCGAGATACAACAACATTACTTTCAATAAATAGATATTAAAGTCAGTTTTGCATTTCTGTTGCTTTCAGTATACTGCTAAAAATACAACAAATAGCTTGTTAAATGTAAAGAAATGAAAGGAGACTGAACACAAAAGGCACCAATGTAATAAAGTATTCTTCTGAAAGTTCTGAGTCTAATATCGCAGTCTTTCACGATGTGTTTATCACGAAGTTGACATTCCGATGACGATAAGAAAAACGATATATTGTGCAGCACTAAAGGTTTATTAGTTATGTGAAAAATTGCAGTTGAGGTGTAAAACTCTGCAGTTGAATTTACATTTTCACATCAACACTCCTTTGGTAACTTTAAAACTTTTTACTTTAAATTTCTGGGGAAAATACTTATACAGAGGTAATTATACATTTTACAAGTCTCACAGCAGCAGGAGCATCAGCAGCAGCAGCAGCAGCGGTTTGCTGGGATGGATGGAGGACGAGTAATTAGCATGAGCAGCAATAAGCACCATGACTGAACAGAAAGAGAAATTCATGCCACCTACAGAAGAGGTGCAGTGCAAAAGCAGCCCATCAGTGACCGCTGTATCAATACAACTGCTGGATCAAGCAGTGCTCAGATGTAAATGAGCCATCTTGCGGTAGGTGACAGGTGTCGGGTGCATGATAGCTTCCTGGATTCCTGCCAGTCTATTATGAGGCACTTCTCACTGTTTCAGCTGTGCTTCAACTGTATAACGATGACGTGTTATCATTGTTAGCAACCCTCATTAAAACTAATTGGTGTTGCTGTTTGAAAGGTAGCTCATTACCTTGAGGCAAACAGCAACGTTTTGTCTCAATAAGGTATGCTAACATGGCAAACACATTTATTCACTGTTGGAAGACCAACAAAGACATTTTCTTCCCTCAAATTCTGACAAATGGCTGATGAGGAGAAGCATCCACACTGAAATATCAAGGTTCTCTACATGGAGAGTCTTTCTTACCTTCTGGATCCACGTGGACAGACACACGTGATGAGCAAGTAAATTCTTGCAGTCACAGAAATTCCTCAGTGGGTCACTGGCTTGAAGTTCAACGTCCCTGCATATAAAGCACTCTGACTTCTCTGCAGAAGAAGAGGAGAACATAGAGGTGATGAATGGAAGAGCACTGATTCACATTGCATCAAAGGCTAATCCCAGATCCATGTGAAGATTCATTGCTGCTCAGGAAATGTTGAATTGATGTATCATAG
The DNA here is from genome assembly GCF_900634415.1 of Cottoperca gobio. Taxonomy (NCBI): domain Eukaryota; kingdom Metazoa; phylum Chordata; class Actinopteri; order Perciformes; family Bovichtidae; genus Cottoperca; species Cottoperca gobio. The sequence continues at coordinate 4,640,192 of NC_041358.1, read as the reverse complement.
TTGTAAATCATTGTATCTTCTGCAGAGTTTTGCAAATATTCTCATTTATACGGCAACTTATTTCATATTAAAGCATACAGCACACAGTGTATTCGACCTGTATTCTGTTCCCTTTAAAGGTAATGGTTCTATTTAGTGATGACTTTCAATGCTGGAATCTTGTACATTATTTGGTTTGGTTTTCTCTTTTGCTAATACTGCCATTATTTGTATTACGTGCAAAATGTAGTTACTTCAGACCAAAATTATTATTATAAAAAAAACATATTCAAGAGAAATAACATGTCTGCAGTATACCCACTTCCCAAAATTTATTTTGGCATAAATAGCTTTTTAAATAGTAATTAAAGCCATAATTAGCTCATGAAATCTAAAGAGGACTTCCACAATGTGTTAAAGTCTGCTCTGATGCAAGATTGTGTTAGGCAACAAGGTGAAAAGAAGGACCAGGAGTTGTTAATTGTTAACGACAACACGTTGCGTGCTGCTTTCAACTCACAGCTGAAATGATGACTAATATCTTGCAGTAAAACAATCCGTCCAGGTTCAATTAGGAGCGGACATAAAAGGCAGGCAGTGGAATACATCATGCGCTAGCTGCCAGACATGTGGTCCTACAGCCCGGGGCTCGGGTTAGCCACAGCAACCAGCATCTCTGATTTAACAGAAAACTCTGTAAGTGATGATTCCCAAACAGGAGCTTTGAAGCTAAACATCGGACAGTAGCTAGGAGCCAGAGCTGTTGGTTTCATCCCATAAAAAGATTGGGAGACAGCAATGAAGGCTAGCTGTCATCTGTGTGGGGATAAAATGCTGCCTCAGAAGCTCCTGTCTCTTTTGGGCCTCTCGTTGAACCGGATTGCTTCAGGTGAAAATCTATCTTCGGATGAAAAATCTTTTAATCAAAGGGTGGGTTTTTAATGTAGCCCATCAGATTCTGTGTAAGCATTTTTTATTACTGACCAGGCATATATCTCAGCTCGCGTTAATGTCTCTGAGACAAGCTGTGAAATAGGAAAAACAGATTAACTTCCCTTTTCAACACCCATTTTGGTTAAAAGTCAAGAATGTGGCATTTTTAGATACATGTGTGGTGTCTAGGTGTCACTACTTTTACCTCCCTGTTACTGACACCAGCCACCTGTCCTATGAATGGAAATCACTCTAGTGAGGCACTCTACAAATACTACTGTGTGTCAAAATTCATAAGCCTGCTTCCTTTTCGTCTGCCTGTCTAACAATGTATCGAGTTTAGTTGGTTTTCACTCATTGTCAAAAAAGCTTTGTATGTGTAGAAGAGTTTGCAAAAAATAATGGAGCCATGCAGAGACATACAGAGTGTGACAGTCTAGCTAACAGGCAGTCTTCGTGTTTCAACAGCCTGAATATTTCCAAAGTTACTGTGATGGCAGGTTTACCAATTATACCCACAAGTCCTTTTAAAAATGTCCCTCCCCCGAATCTGTACTGCTTTTACAATCATTATGGCAAGCCCTGAGGCACTTCTGGAGCTAAATAACGAATACACTGCAGCTGAGTAAATAAATAGAAAACAACATTGCAACAGAGATGTAAACATGCGGCGCATCAATTGTAGCCGAGGTGACACGTCTGCATGATCTGTGACACCCATAATTAACTGTCAGCGGTGTCAGTGTCGGCAGCGTTTCACATGAAGGTGAGTGTTCGACTAACTGGCTGAAGTCAACCTCAACGCACGTTTTAACAGCTAACCACACCTCCTCTGTGCGGCAGCAGCAGCAGCAGCAGCAGCAGCAGCAGCAGCAGCAGCAGCAGCAGCAGCAGCAGCTCCAGGCTGTGTTGTTTCCATACAGGGTGATGTACTAAAACAAAGTTTGTCAGTTGGAGACGCTGAACTCCCACTATCACAGAGGAGAATGTACCAACACGAACTCTGTCAAGAGCTCTGTTTATTCTACGTGACTGTCTGAAAATGGCTTTAGTGGTGAGCGTCTGTCAGTGATGTTTTAATTACCTGCTGCACAGTGTCACAGACATGAATCAAAAGAAAGAATAGAAGGATAGAAAGTCATAATGTCGACAGGAGCGGTGAGACTGATGTTGGAGGAGTTTCAAACACTGTACAGTACACTATACAGTAAACAAATGGGGAAAATGCCAGATTGAGATGATTTAATTGTCCGTTGCATTGCTAACGACCTCATTAACAAAAGAATGATGGGAAATCAGCATGGTCTGGGCAAGGAACCGCCCGTGTGACCGCCATCTGGCTACAATGGGGGGTGGGGTTGAGGGACTGGTAAGTTAATACCACGGCCGTCACGACTTCCAGGCGCAGGCTTACAGCACCTCTAGATGGAAACAATTATTACTGTTTTACTAAACATTCAGCTTTTATTTTCTCTTCATTTATTTGAACTATATTATGATCTTAATTATAGAGTAAATGTATCCACTGAATACATCGTGATCATTTAACTGAAAGGAAAGTAATAAGGGAAAAATGTTTCCTCAATCATTTTCACATTTATGGCAGGTAGCTTTAAACAATAGACCTACAGTACACATATAATCTATGTATGGAGATATATTTCATCTGGGCCTGCACCTATCAAGCATCTCAGAGTAGGGAATCAGTCCTTATTCGACAAAAAAAGAGCACATGATCTCTGCAAAAATGTCCTCAAAATCTTAAAATGGAACAAAAGAGAAACTGTAGCTTCAGTGATGATTTAATTCTGCAATAACCACAATATCAGTGGTAGTGAATCAAACTTGGATAGCTCATATAGGGTATCAGATAATATAAAGATTAATCTCTTTCCATAAACTGCAATTATGCATATTGTAGGTCTATCAACTATTTATGTATTTCAAATGATCGATGATGGGCCTTCAATGCTTGAGTGGCATGTTCACATTGTTACAGTGTATATCCAAAGATTTGGTGACAGTAGAGAAATAACTAAGATCTCCCCAAACTGCAATGGCTCATAAGTTAAAGGGGCACTCCAGCAATCTTTTCATTTCCCAATATGCAACTCAATACCATCTTTAATTAGTCCCTCACTGCCTGGTTAACTCCAGGCCTCGAGTGTTTAAGGCAGGCTTTCTGGTATACATTTGTAGTCCAGGCCGAGACAGCCCTGATGACATCATCGGTTATTTTTCTGATGAAAAGCTCCCTCCTGAGCCACAGAAGATATGATATAGGTTAACTGTGTTCACAGGCTGAGGAGTTCTCTCTGTGTAAACTGAACTAACAAGGACTGTCGGTTATCACTGCACATTTATAGGCACTATTATGAGCATTGTAAAACAATGTGAGGGCAGAGTAAAGCCAACTACTGGGCGTGTAAAGATCCTCCGATCTGGATCCATATATCATCTCAATGATCAACGATATCAATATTGAAACATATCTTTTAGATACGCCCTTATTTTGAAATTCTTAACTGATACAAAACGTTTGCACTTAAACATGGGAAATTGAGCCTTTTATAGTGAACAACAGGAGTTCTGTTTTTATTCCTTTATTATAGAATAATACATTGTTTTTCATTTAAATTGTAAAATCATATTTTAGTTGCTTTTTGTGAGTTGATATAAATGTAACTGATGTCACTTTCATCGCAGGCCCCTGAATTGAACTGAAATTGTATTTTGGCAGACTTTGTGATATCAGCAAATATCGCACCAGCCAAAGAATCGATATAATATTGTACTGTGATGTAACTTGTTATTTACACCCCTAACTATTATTAATAGTATGTATTTGTTTTCAAGCTACACAGGTGGCTTGCATCTGTTTACTATGTGCAGCCTGCAGTAAATGTCTATTGGTAAATATTTTTAATGAAGCTTTTTAAAGATAGCTACTTATTCATTTTGGCATAATATTTACATATCATAATTAACTTAGCTACTAACACTATTGATCATACACATTATGTCGACATAAAAAAATGGTTTCTGCATATCTAATGTCACAACTTTCAGAAAACTACAAAACATCAGCATCATTTCTACTGCAGCTGAGTGTTGTAAGACAGCAGCATCACACCTCCAGTATGTGAAGGACTATTTCATAAATGACCAGCAAGTTCTGCTCTGAGGTAAGACGGGGTTTAGTCCTGGCTAAACTTTCTGAGATGCTTGATAGATACAGGCCCCGACCTCAGCGTGGTAAACTCTGGGTGACAGAGAGAGTAGACATTATGAGATAAAAACACAATAATAATAATCAGATGTTGTACTATTACTGTGTAAAGGTTGAATATACAGTATGTTCCTGATCAAACATAAAGTATCGGACGACATACATACCTATGAATAAAGTTCTGCATGACTCTGCAGAAGACAGTGGTTTGTACTCACTGCCCATGTTTCACTTTGTGTTGTGGTGTCGAGACGACTTCTTCCACTCACTTCTGAGAACTTCCAGATACGAGCAGTTTCTTCCACTTCCTGTTAACATTCCTCAGTTTTAGTTTTAGTCACCGGTGTTATATGGACTTTAAGAGACAAATCAACATGTCTAAACTAGTACTGCACTCACTGTCAGCTGATCGCTCTGTGTTTTTGTATTTGAGGAAGTTGTGAAAATGAGCAGCCAATCAAAGCTGCACACTGGAGCACGTCAGGACAGGAAGCCAAATGAAAAAAAAGAAAGAAAGAAAAGCTTAACTTGATGCAGTCTCTGTCAAGACTGTCTACAAACAGATCAGTGAGAAAGTGATGATTGTAAACCACCACAAAGGTAGATTATGTTTTGTTTAGGGGGAAAGTGTAAGATGTTATAATGAAGGAGGAGAATGTACTGATGTAATGTAGCTGAACTGAAAGAGAAAGCTTTCTTAAAAACATCAGTGTGTTGCAACAAACCATCACGTAGAGTCACTGCTGGGAAATGACTAACAGATCTCGGAATTTCCCCCACACATCTTTCTGCGTATTAGTAGAAATGTCAATGGAAAGTTCCACAATAACAGTTATTTGTCCCCTTAGCTGCTTACATGGACTTAGTGGGTAATAGGTTACTAGGGCTTTTGATATGGACATTTGTTTTATCAATCGATATTCACAATATAAATGATGTCACAATTTCTTTTGAGCCTTAAGAGTCACTGAAGCTTAAAATGATCTTGTAGTTCAGAAACTAAACAGTACAAAAATTGCATGAGCTGCAAAAAACAAAAACAAATAAAGGGGAAAAAGCAGATAATAATGTTACTCAGAGGCTGGAATACTTTCTTTTTGCACTATAGCAGTTACAGCACAAACACAAAGTTACAAAGTGTGTTATAGTATTGAACAAAACAGTACAAAAAAAGTATATAAAATCCAAAACTACATCAAATATTTAGGACCGGAACATCCCCCGTGTTTGAGCCATTTGTACTCCAGTCAAGCTCTTTGCCTTAAGTAGTGTTAGGTTTAGTTCTCAAAGCATTTTCTCTTTAAAATTAAACATGCTGTTTAAATATACAAACAAAAGAAGGATAAATATAACTAATGTGTTGCTTGTCCAAGTTTGTTCATGAGTTAGCATCCAAAAAAACAATGATGTTAGAACAAAATGAACAAACTACACAAAAACAAGATTTGAATGATATTTTTAGTAGTATACTATAATACTGCAGTACACGGACAATGTTGTTTATTTATTTCCATATCTTCCACATGAGTCATCGGCTGGTGAAGAGCTGACTTACTGCCTGGGCCATGTAGCTTCAGCTTCAGTCTTTTAGCACATCATCATGTATATATATATATATATATATATATATATATATATATATATATATATATATATATATATATATATATATATATATATATATATATTATTCTTGTGTTGAAATGATCACACAGTTTGCAGATGCAAAATGTGAAGAGTTCCATACCTTCTCTAACAAAGCACTCAGCTCCAAATAAAACAACCTTGGAGAAGTTGTTGGTATGGGATAGGTCTACACTCTGCCTAATTAAATGGCACGTCTCCTACTATTCATGCAGAGCACTTATTAAAACAAGCATTCACATCCAATCCACTAGATAAATGACTTAACACCAAGTGCCATGAAGCCCATTAAATTGCTTCTTTAGAGATGGATCAGGTCCAAACACACAATCAAAGGATTTGACTGGGATTATCTCAGATTAGAAACACTCAGGGACAAATGAGGAGATGACAGGATATCATACATTGAAAGGATAAATTAGCAGTCACATACCAGACCAAATTTGTGATGGGTTTTAGGAAATAAAGAGTGGGGGTGGAGATTGAGTGCTAAAAAGCGAGGAACAGCTCTTCACTTTTTAGTAAACCCAATGATACATGGCCAATGTAAACCACAGTAAAAGCTTTTCCCTCTACCTCTAAAACCTCCTGCCATCTAAATAAAGTCCACATCAGGGAAAGAATCAACCACTAAAGACTGAAAAATGGACGCAAAGTAACTGGTGAGAGATTAATCTGTTAGTTTATGACCTTATGGTGTTACTATGAAAAACATATTTTGTTTAAGAACTCCTCACACACTATCATACCGTGCTTTTAGTACATTTTCAAGTTCACTCTCAAGTCTCACAAACGTTTTGAAGTGGATTTGAAGTCATTGCTCAAAGTGGAACTAAATTCATGTAATACAATCCTTGCATCACACAGTAATTCTGGAAATATATTTCAGTATAGCTGTGCGGCTGACCAGTTATTGTTTGTTTCGATGTTATTATGATGTTTAAAATGAATCTTCAACGTATTTTATTTGTATCACTGAAAATAGTTTGAGATTTCCTTCATTCAAAACTGTATTTCAGTCACATAGTCAATAATATTGATTACTGCGGGTAGTTAGGCCTTTGGCAATTCCTTTTAAAAAATGCAGCTCTACAGAATTTACAATACACCAAACCATTTTTAACCAAACTTAATTTAAAAATCAAATGTGAAAGAGCACTTTTCTTGCATGGTCGATATTTTAGTTCCGCTCTAATTTGAATATTTAAAAGTAAAGTAAAGCAGGCCTAGTGCTGATAAAACACTTTTCAGGAGGATAAATAATGTAGGCAGTGGTTAATGTTAGCATGTACTTCTTTGCATATTTTAAAACCAATGAGGACCTCCATTCAATCGCATTAAAATAAGGCTTTAGCTTTTTCACAGACAGCAATAAAAGGTATTTTGGAGGGTTTTGCGCATTAAAGAAATGTGACCTATGAACTCGACATAATCTTCACTGTCATGTGCTCACTTGTCAGGCTCTTTTCCCTTTGTGCTAGGACTAGGTGGCATGGACAGTGGAAGGCAATACCGTATCTGCTGCGCCTGTTGAAAGCTGAAAAGCTCAATTCATCTACTCTTTGATCTGCTTCATCAACGTTAATGATGAAGGATGTGACTTACAGGTTGTCTTTGTGTAGGATTTCGTTTTGAGTTTCTCCACTGTAGACTGAAGGTTCATAAGTTCACTGAGTATCTGTTAAACTGTGGCTCTATGTTTGAATACCGTATCTTTCATGAATTACGACTACAGACTACAGGATGATTGGTGCTGCGGATAGTGCATTTTAAAAACAAACATCTTGATGTTTACCATGAAGTCATGCTATACCAGAAATTTGTCAATAAGTCTTACACCAAAAGCTACTTTCAGAACAGAATAAACCTCCCTTTATTTTTTGTAAAAATCCAGCAGAAATCTTAAATCTCTTCACTTTTTCTATAAGGAAATATAAAATGTAACGATTCTTCAGCTACAAATGTTTCAAATAAGGATAAACCATTATTTGGACACAGGCTATCTGTGGAAACAGCGTCAGGCCTTTGGGTGGAGATTTCCCTTGGCAGCAGAAGTAAGACATGTAAAGGTTAGTGTGTTGCTTGGAGACACACTGTCAACTCCAATGGTGCGTTTTTACTGGAGCATGTTGCTATATGTCCTATGAGCAATGATACAACGCTTTTTGACATTTTTCAAGAAGCTAACATAGCTTTAGTTATCAAATTGTCCATACAACATCTGTTAGGACCCATCCTGCTATTAGGTTTATATAACATACAGAAAGTGGAAGCTAGCAAGGTAGGTTAACTTGCTTCCACTCGAAAAATAGGGGCTAGCAAGGTAGACTAGCTAGTTAGCATATACAATTAAAAAATCACTTAAAGTGAAAGTTAATATTGCTTAGCTTTCTGAAGGACAGTTGAAGTTAGAATGCTAGGCCTAAAGTAGAAGCTAGTTAAGTCTGTCTTGCCAACGTTAGCATTGACTCCCACTACAGGTAAGCTATGCAAGTATGTTCAACACGTGCTTGACAGCTTCTGCACACTCAGTGCTGTGTTTGTCCTGTATTATAGAAAGGAGGGGGTCTAGCTAACGTTAGCCGTCCCACTTTCATGGGTTCAGATGTGGTGACAGCAAATGACCAGACTGTCAAAACTCACAAAGTATTCCACTTGAAAAGTGGGAGCTAGCAAGCCAGGCTAACTAGCTTCCACTAGTACAAGATAGCTAACTTGTAACCAATGGTAAGACTGATTTCCACCAGACATTTATTTTTGTTTATTTTATTTTAACACCTGATGAGTCATTGGCAGTTCCTGTGCATTCAATGCTGTATTCGTCAAGCATTATAAAAAGGAAACACACACACACAGTACTCTCAGTGGAGTACTGAATGCCTTTGATCATTCCACTTGATCACAGCTTTAAGATGTCAGCTGCGTTTGAGATAGGGAGAATTTGTCATTGGCTGCTGCCAACTTTCTTTCTGTCATCCAATTTTACTGCCTTGATTTACAGCAGAAGCTGACAATTTGAGTGTGAACGAGGGCGTTTCACACACGCATAACTCCATATCTAACACCTTCTCATAAACAATAAACCACTGAAGTTATTTTGTTCTTGTCTCATCCTGCACTATTAACAAGGCTTAATTAACAAGCTCTGCAGGGAACAAATTCTGATCTTTTGGATTATTCACTGAAGTTCTGCTTGCAACCAAAAAAAAAACAGTTATTGTCACAATGTTCTAAAGCAAGGTCAGACGTTCAAGGTTGCAACAGTTTAAATATTCAGACTTGACCATGTAAAGCTTCGGGAGGTAGAGTATTTTCACTCCATTAGAGAAAGGACAAGCATAATTATGAAAATGAGATAAGGGAGAATCAAAATGACCTGATTGAAAAAAAAGAAAAAGTCCTCCAGTGCAGAACTTAGTTTGATTGATTCGGAGCAGATGAGCCCAGGGCTCCACTGTTGGCAGCCCAGGGTTCATGCTGTAATGATAGCTTTATAATTAAGATTAAAGACCACAGAGCACAGACAAGACACTTGAGTGGTGTTGCGGGCTTCTCCGATGACACTGGGAATAATTGGAGAGAAGTATCTTCAATCCCTACCTCCCCAAAGAGAAGAAGACGGTGGGTATCACTATATGCAAACACTGGATGAGACTGACAATTGGAATGAGGTTGAAATATCAAGATTGCTGAATTCTTTCAGACTGTGTGATAACTCTGTTCTGTGTCGCTTACAAGTCTAAAAAAGATAGAGCTTGATTTATGTATTACTGTAGTGTATAAATTAAAAAAATTGAACAGCAGATTATGTGTGATTATGATGATTCACTCTTTACACGGGGCAGATTGGAGAGCCATCTGGGCAGTAGTTCTGACTGAGACAGATTGACTTCTGTTACTAATGAGTTGGTAAGCATGAAAAGAACAACCACATTCTCAACAACTTTCTCATTTTATATTTGAGGAGACGGTAAAAAAGCCTTTTGTCCAACACTCCTAAAAGTTCTACGAGGAAATCATGTGAGTAAGAACAATCTCCCCAGACATCCATTGTTAAATAACATTTTCAGTCAGTCGTCTGCTTTTCAGTGTTTCATCGCAGCTTGTCAAGGTTCATGTTCAAAGCGGCCATCATTTTTCACCTTCGCTGACATCTCCTATCTGATGAGGGTGAAGTCGAGTCGCTTAGATGACTAATAATCATATCAAAGGTTCTATGTCATGCAGCAGATTTAAATAAGAGGGTTTGCATGCATCTGTATGCCTGGGCTAAGAGGCTAATGTCATAAAGTACGGCGCAGACATGACTTAATGTAATCTGTCATGTCATATGCTAATCTTCAGTCCTCTCGGTAACATACAGCATGTTAGCACGGGGGGATTTCAAGGAGTCATAGGTGTAGAGCTGAACAGTATAAGATTAACTACAGTACGTGTTTGTGCTGAAGTTATTATTAAGTTATTACAGTCCACCTGTATTATTAGTTACTGTAATTTTTGTTGCTTGAAAAAAATGGATTGAATTTAGCACCAATAGCCTACTACTTGAATTTGTAGGGCCTTACAGCAGATTTATTTCAAAGCTTAGTAAGAGAAGTAGAAGTTGTCACCTACCGCTAGAAAGAACTCTTGCCACTCTCTGCCAGCCCTTACCAACAGTAAACAGCTGCATGCTGAAATATAATCATCAAATCTTTTAGAAGACAAAAAAAGGAGAGGGTGTCTGTTGTAAAACTGTGATGTGATGTTGCATGAGGTTTATTATCATCTGGTACAATGGATTCCTTTATTTTGTAGTTATTATCATTAAATGGTTCCTTGACAGGTAAGTTAGTAAGAAGTATTGCAGCCTACAACATGCAGCGAACACATGTTTACTCACAATTTATGATGTCAAAATACAGTATATGATGACAGCAGTCTTGATTCAAAACACACATTTTATAGTACTTCCAGCTGGAACATGCATTCGAATACGCATAATCAGCAGTGTTTGCTGGTGAGAAGCCTGCATGGGATAAAAGTGGAGGATGGAAGTGAGAGGATAGCATGAGTCCTTTCTGCTAGCTCATTACTGGTAAATGGACATGCATTTTTACTAGGTGAAAAGAGGCAGCTAGCGACATTGTGGGCCATGAAGGATCACAGTTTGTCTACACCCTCTACAGGACAAAACTAGAGTTAGCAGTTACTTTAGGACTTTAGTTAAGGACTGTGGTGTCGAGCAAATTGGGAATTTTTCAGCTCCATCTAACCAGGGTTCAAACACAAAGAGATTTTTTACATCACATAACTCACACAAATTTGGCCTTTGCATTGTTTTGGTAGTCTCAATCTCCGTTTATTTGACCCTAACAGCCATTAGCTATCAACCTACGCACTGACAGCTCAGCCTCGGCTTTAATCCTACTGTCCACTTTTCCTTGAGTAAGACACTTAACCGCAAGTTGCTCCTGATGAGCAGGCCAGCGCCTTGAATGGCAGCTCTGCCACCACTGGAGTATGAGTATCTGTGAATGGGTGAATGAGAGGCAAATTGTAAAACATTTTGTCCAGTAAGGTAGATGTGCCAGAAACTTTTTTTTGTTATTTTCCTTTAGGATCCCTCAAATCTTTCATTGCCTCTATACGTTCAATTCTATTTGATTGATAAAACCTTGGGAAACACACACATTCTTGGTCTAATTAAAACATTTTGTGAATCTTATAACAAGGCCTCAATTGGCACTGCCCTTGGAAATTCATGTCCATTCAAAGCTTTGCATCGACTTTGAAGGCACCGCTAAAATTTGGGTTATTGACTTTGTCAAACCTAATACTGGGTTCAGACTACACAATACTTTTGCATGTTACGATGGTCACGTGTCAGTTTAGGGGTAAGAGCACAGCTCTTCCAATCAGGCCATACATGTATGTTGTTGATATTCAACTAAAAGCAAAGAATGTAGTTCTTTCACTCTCAGTGCCATTACACATACAGGACTGTCTCAGAAAATTAGAATATTGTGATAAAGTTCTTTATTTTCTGTAATGCAATTAAAAAAACAAAAATGTCATACATTCTGGATTCATTACAAATCAACTGAAATATTGCAAGCCTTTTATTATTTTAATATTGCTGATTATGGCTTACAGCTTAAGAAAACTCAAATATCCTATCTCTAAATATTAGAATATCATGAAAAAGTATACTAGTAGGGTGTTCAACGAATCACTTGAATCGTCTAATTAACTCGAAACACCTGCAAGGGTTTCCTGAGCCTTGAAAAACACTCAGCTTGGTTCAGTAAACTAAATCACAAGTATGGGGAAGACTGCTGATCTGACTGCTGTCCTGAGGACCATCATTGACACCCTCCATCAGGAGGGTAAGACACAAAAAGAAATTTCTCAAAGAGCAAGCTGTTCACAGAGTGCAGTTTCAAAGCACATCCACAAAAAGTCTGTTGGAAGGGGGAAATGTGGCAGGAAACGCTGCACAACCAAGAGAGATGACCGCAGCCTTAACAGCATTGTGAAGAAGAGTCGCTTCCAGAATTTGGGGGAGCTTCAAAGACAGTGGACTGAAGCTGGAGTCCAGGTATCAAAAGCCGCTGTTCACAGACGTGTCCGGGAAATGGGCTACAATAGCCGTATTCCCATGGTCAAGCCACTTCTGAACTCAAGACAACGGAAGAAGCGTCTGACTTGGGCTATGGAAAAGAAGCACTGGACAGTTGCAGAGTGGTCCAAAGTCCTCTTTTCAGACGAAAGCAAGTTTTGTATTTCATTTGGAAGTCAAGGCGCCAGAGTCTGGAGAAAGGCTGGAGAGGAGCAAAATCCAAGTTGCTTGAAATCCAGTGTGAAGTTCCCACAGTCAGCGATGGTTTGGGGAGCCATGTCAGCTGCTGGTGTTGGTCCACTGTGTTTCATCAAGCCCAGAGTAAATGCAGCTGTGTACCAAGAGATTTTAGAGCACTACATGCTTCCGTCTGCTGAAAAGCTCTATGGAGATGAGGAATTCATTTTCCAGCATGATCTGGCACCTGCCCACAGTGCCAAAACCACCAGTAACTGGTGTACTGACCATGGCATTACTGTCCTCGATTGGCCTGCCAATTCCCCTGACCTGAACCCCATAGAGAACCTCAGCAATGCCACAGGCTGATTGCCTCCATGCCACGCCGCATTGATGCAGTAATCCATGCAAAAGGATTCCCAACCAATTACTGAGTGCATTAATGGACATTTTCAAATGTTTGATTTTGTTTTGCTGTTATAAATCTTTTTTTTTACTTGGTCTGAGGAACTATTCTAATTTTTTGAGATAGGATTTTTGAATTTTCTTAAGCTGTAAGCCATAATCAGCAATATTAAAATAATAAAAGGCTTGCAATATTTCAGTTGATTTGTAATGAATCCAGAATGCATGACATTTTTGTTTTTTTAATTGCATTACAGAAAATAAAGAACTTTATCACAATATTCTAATTTTCTGAGACAGTCCTGTATTCTACTTGGCTTGGCTCCAGAAAACAAACTAACTCTCTCCTTATCCTTTCTTCTCTTAGCAACCTTCTCTCTAAATCCACAGTTGTTTACACTCCTTTCTGCTCCGCTAACGTTACCTACTGTGGCATTAGCAGCTAGCGATGGCATCTCTGTTTCTTTTCTGCTCTCTCCTGCTCTGTGTGTTTCATGTTTAGCTATTCCTACGCCTATGTCTGATGTACATGTATTAAATGTAGCTTATATGCAGGGTTGGAGACGGGTTTAGAGGGCCAGAAGCGAGGCTCCGCACCATAGAAAGTCAGTGGTTAGCTACTGTAGCTGTTAGCACGCCGCCTGTAGCCGGTGCGGGCCGACCAGAGGTATCTCCTGTTAGCTGTCCCCCGGTCATCCCCGAGCAGCCGTGAGACTGTTCTCCCCACTTAATGACACACCCGCTGAGAAGCCAACTCCGGTTATCGGTAGCTCTATTCTGAGATATGTGAGGTTTGAGACACCAGCGACTATTGTCATGTGCATGCCTGGGGCCAGAGCGGGTGGCATAGAAGCACATTTAAAACTGCTCACTAAGGCTAAATGTAAATACAGTTAGATTGTAATTCACATTGGCGGAGCTAATGTGTATATATGCAAAGACAATCTCGGACTTCGTAGTTTTCTCTGATCACCTGCCAAATCTAACCAGTGATAACATGTTTGTCATGGTGGTGTCCAGATAATGATCTGGGCTTTGTAGATAATTGGTGGACCCTTTGGGGAACTTCTGGTCTGATTAAGAGAGACTGCATTCATCCTACTTTGGAAAGAGCAGTTCTCATATCTAGTAACATTACAAAGTTTATCAGTGGACCTAATCCTTGACAACCCGGAGATGAGACCAGGAGGCAGAGTTGCAGTTTTACACATTTCTCTGTGCTTCCATCCGGGCAGTCGCCTACTCAAATCCCTATAGTGACTGTGTCTGCCCCACGACCACTGAAATTATAAAATCAATGTTAAACAGAAGAGGAGTTATACATGAATACCTAATAAAAATTAACACCACCGCTGCAAAAGTGCAACTAAATAGACAAATTAAATGTGGGCTCTTAAACATCAGAGCTTTGTCATCTAAAGCTGGACTAGTAAATGATTTAATATCAGATAATACAATTGATTTATTTTGTCTCACTGAAACATGAAGAATATGTCAGTCTAGATAAATCCACTCCGTCTGGTCATATTAATACTCACGTTCCTTGAATTTTGTCCTTAAAACAGATTAAGTAATTATTGTAGGTGACTTTAATATTCATGCGGACGTCGATAATAACATCTTAATACTGTGTTTATCTCATTATTAGATTCAATTGGGTTTGGTCAGATTGTAAATAAACCAACTCACTGTTTAAAACTACACCCCGGACCTTGTTCTGGCACATGGTATTGAAATTAAACATTTATTAGTCTGTCCACATAATCCTCTTTTATCAGATTTTCTATTTAAAAACTAGTTAGACCTCAGTGGACCTTAGCTGGTTTAAGTCCTATTTATCTGAACGATCTCAGTTTGTACGTGTTAACGATGAATCCTCCATGACAGCCAAAGTCAGTCATGGAGCCCCGCAAGGTTCTGTACTTGGACCGATTCTATTCACCTTATATATGCTTCCTTTGGGCAATATTATAAGGAACCACTCTATAAACTTTTATTGTTATGCGGATGATACCCAATTATATCTATCAATTAAACCAGATGAAACCAATCAATTAGCTAAACTTCAAGCATGCCTTAAGGCAGGGGTCACCAACCTTTGTGATACTGAGAGCTACTTCAAGGGTGCTGAATAATACGAAGGCCTACTTGTTTGATACAAACTTCCTGAATAACATAGTTGCACGGTTCACCTTTAATGATAATATTATCATTATTAATAATAATAATAATAATAATAATAATAATAATAATAATAATAATAATAATCATAATAAATATTCATATATGTGAAGAGAAAATATATGTGTAAATATCTTTATTGACAGTTTTGTATGAATGAGCACATTTGTAGCATTTTGTTTAAAATCACACCGGTTATATTTTAGTACAAAGTATCACTTAAGGAAATCCTACCTGGTGAAAAGAGATGCTGCTGCACATAAGGAATCTTTGTGTTGTCTTTGATGAGGATCTGTCCTTCAACTCCCACATAAAACAAATCTCAAGGACTGCCTTCTTTCATCTACGTAACATTGCAAACATAATGTACATCCAGTTTCAAAATGATGCAGAAGAACTAGTCCATGCACTAGCTAATTAATTATTTTTAAGATTAGCTTAAAATCTAATCTTTGCCATGTTTACAGTTGTGTGTGGAAGAGCGCTCTGTGCACATATTTGTCAACGTTGGTTGTCGTCCACTATGACACACTACACGGGATATAACGATTGATTGACTCAGAAATGTTTCCGTGCCTATCTTAGGTCAGTAATTGTCATGGTGTGCATTGACATTATTTACTGGTTTGTTGTTCAATTCTGGGTGACAATCTATTTGAATGAATCCACTTCTAAGACATTCCAGGCATTTCTTGGTGAAATGTAGTAAAAAACAGTGAGCTTTATACATCATTGCCTTTGTTCTTCGCTTCTCGAAAACAGACTGATAATGCACTATGTTGATTAGAGCTAAATATTTGTTGTGGGCAAAACCCTTCATAATGGTGTCATATTAATGCAATTGTTGTGAACATAGTTGACCTTTACTGTAAAATGCCACATAGATGTCCTTCTTGTTTTTGGTTGATCACACAAATGGCATTATGGCATGTTTGATTCTGTATAGATCATTGATATGGCTTTACTCTTTGATATTGACATTCAGAATTCAGTGGCAATTTATATTCTTGCTAAATATTGTACATTGCACATATAAACCAATGAATCAAAAACTAATAGATCACTAATGTAATTGCCTGTTCATCTGCTGCTTGATGTGACCTTTTCTTGATGGGGGTAACGCTCTCTTTTCATAAAAAGTGCAATTTCCATGCACTTTTTGGCATGCAGTACACATGGTGGGAGAAAAGAGCTAAAATTGGTCACAAGTGGCACTGCTGCCAAAATACCAAAGAATGAAAAATAAATTCACTGGGGGAAAATGTCAGGTACGAAGCTGTGAGAGGGACTTTGGAGGTCTGACAAGACACAATTACAGACCGGCCCCCCACTGTGGACTGGGATGTGGTATTTTCATGTTGGTAGTCTCTCAAGTAAACCCACAGCAGCGTTGCACACCCTTCTTTGATCTGTGTGGAGGGGGCGTCTGGTACATCCCTCTTTTGCTGCTGATATAGTGTGGGAATGAATGTCAGGACAAAGTCAGCAAAAGGCCAGCCCCCCCAAACACACTCTCGATGCACACAAGAATTAAAATGTGTAAACCAGTGTGCCTTGTGCCTGTCTTTTGCTAATGATCTCTGTAAGGGAGGACAGACTGTGAATGACTGGACAATGGTTGCATCTGACCCATTTGACTATAATATTATGGGCTTTAACACTAGTAGTACAGCAGGTAGTAAAACTCATACCATATTTCCTTTAATCTCCTCAAAAAATACCTTATATTCATACTGTATATCCTGATATATACAGTTTGAACTCTCATCTAATAATCTTTGCAATTATTCATACCCTGAAGACAGCCTGATAAATTGCCTGTGGTAATTAAAATGATTAAGTGAGAAGTGCAGAATGGTAATTTATCCTTGCCTGACAGAGTTAAGTAAACCTGGTTATAAAACTTGACTAATTAGCTGTGGTAAAATAGAGCAGGATGGTAAACTAGTGAACAGGTAGTTACAGAGAACGAGGTATTTAATTTCAAATACATCTTGCTTATTTTTCACCCTTACTGTCTGAAGCTCTTTGTATGTTACCTTTATTTCATTTAACATTTGACACAAACAGATCATATACCTATTTTTGTTGTATACCGCCGGCACAAAAGTGGTATGAAAGCAAATAATGGCCTTTAAATTTAAGCAACTCACTATATAAGACATAAAGGTGGGCCCAGAGCTATGCCCCCAGCAACGCCAAGAGTGCATGGAGCTTGTTGACCGAAACAAAGATGTGTTCTCGGCTAAGACAGGCACGACACATCTCGCGGTACATGAAATTTGCACTAATCCCGGTAAGATTGTCAATCTATAGGAGTACCAGAAGCCCATAAAAAATTTGAGATGAAATTAAAAAGTCCCATAGGGCCTGGGCGAGCCCTATTATGCTGGTCCCGAAACCTGACTCGATTCTGCAATGACTTTAGGAAACTAAATGAAGTGTCACAGTTCGATGCCTACCCCATGCCCCTGGTCGATGAAGATCGTCTAGGAATGGCTCGCTTCATCACGACCCTTGACCTCACAAAGAGATACTGCCAAGTTCAGCTCTCCCTGGCATCCAGAGAGAAAACAGCCTTTGCAACAAGCGAGGGGCTTTTCCAGTACACCAAGTTACCATTCGGTCTACATGGCGCTCCTGCAACCTTTCAGCGGCTGATGGACCAGGTCCTGCGACCACACAGAGAGTACGCTGCGGCCTATTTAGATGATATAGTGGTACATAGCACAGATTGGGAAAGTCATTTGCCCCGTGTCCAAAAAGTCCTGGAGGCTCTTTGTGTAGCAGGTCTCACAGCAAATCCCCGCAAGTGCAGGCTAGCCTATAATGAAACTGTGTGCCTTGGATACACAATAGGCCGTGGCCTTGTCAAACCTCAAGATGCTAAACTGAGGGCCATCCAAAATTGGCCACGCCCGGTATCAAAGAGACAGGTGAAATCTTTTGTAGGCCTTGCCAACTACTATAGGCGCTTTGTTCCTAACTTTTCGGATTTGATTGCCCCCCTAACAGATCTGACAACTAAGAGAGAAACCCAAATGGTGAAATGGATACAGAAGGCAGAGGAGGCCTTCTCCAGCCTGAAGAAGGCATTATGTTCCCACCCAGTGCTGGCAGTCCCAGACTTCAACAAGGAGTTTGTTGTTCAGACTGACGCCTCAGAGGTAGGTCTTGGGGCAGTACTCTCCCAGGTGCAGAATAGGGAGGGGCAAAACTGCAAATTTGTAATCTACTAAATATATTTCACATTTGTATAGCCCAATATCACAAATTATACATTTGTCTCAGTGTGCTTTACAGACTGTACAGGTTACGACACCCTCTATCCTTAGACCCTCGCATCGCACAAGGAAAAACTTCCTAAAAGAAACCCCAAAATTAAAGGGGGAAAAATGGAAGAAACCTCAGGGAGAGCAACTGAGGAGGGATCCCTCTCCCAGGACGGACAGACGTGCAATAGGTGTCGTATGTACAGGAAGCTATTGCCCTATGAGAAAAGATACTCTACGCTGGAAAAAGAATGTCTGGCTGTCAAGTGGGCCCTTGAAACCCTTCGCTATTATCTCATAGGGCGTAAGTTCACACTGGTCACAGACCATGCCCCGTTGCAGTGGATAGCATGGAATAAAGAAACAAACAGTCGAGTAACAAGGTGGTTTCTCAGTCTACAGGCATTTAATTTCTCTGTTGTTCACAGGGCAGGTCGGAACCATGGGAATGCAGATGCCCTGTCCAGAAGAGACATCCTGTGGGCTTCTTCCACCCGTCGGGAGGCCTCAAGCCAGGGGAGGGGGAAGTGTGATGTCATGAGCGGCAGGGTCATAGATGGGAGATACATTTCCTCCAGGTGGATGCAGCAGGGATTACAAGTTGCTGCCCAGCTATACCATATCAGCTGATTGCCCTAGTACAGCAGCTAAAAGGGGGGAAGGAGACAGTGGAGAGGAAGAGACAACGCCTGAGGTGAAGAGAATACAACTAGAGGGTTTTGATCTGAATACCTGTTTTGTTTTGTTTGTCTGTAAGAAATAAGTTAACCTGTATAAGAACTAAATACACCCGATTTAAGTTTGACAACTACGTATTGGCTGTCTTCATTTCCTGCACCCACACCTCCAGAGCTCCCAGAGGAAAGCTCCCAGAGGAAAGCTCCCGACCTCTCAAGACGTCACAATATATATATGTGGAAATTAATGAATCTTTTTTAATTTATACCACTTTAATATTTTACTTAAAAAAAATTAATTCATGTGGTCTGAATTAATCTCTTTGCAATTTCCAACAGTCAATAGGGTTCACAAATTCAGGTGAAAAATTCAAGAACTCTATTTTCAATTACCCAAATACAATCAGCAGCAATCAAGCCAGTATGGAATGAATCAGACTTCCGGCCAATCACATTACATTCTGTCATTTACATGATCCAAGCGTGTACGACCTTTCTATAACCAAAAAACAGTTCCAAAAAAAGTTCTAATTCTGGGTCCCTGTGTTAATTGTCCATTCATCTCTTATTACATTTTAAATATGTGTTTTAAAAAGGTCTGAGCTCTTTTCTTTTCCTGTAAAACATACAAAATATGCATAATGTGCCAGACCTCTCCTCAGTCGCAGCCTCTCTAACCCGGTCCTGTCTTTGATACTAAGTTACATTGTAATGCCGACAAACAACATGTCGCAGCCAATGCACAGCCCACAGAGACATGCACAATAACCTTTCCCAACATTGCCCATCTCAGCACAAGTCTGTCACATGCTCAATAGCATTGCATGTGACACAATACTCTGGGGCAAATTTCTCCCAAATATGATTTGAGATGATTGAAAGCTTTTTGATTTAAAAGTGTATTCTCTTAAGCTAAGTGCTCTCAGAGACCATCAAGTAAATTTAATTGCTTCACTTAGAGAGAGAAAAGCAGGTTTTCTGACCCAAACGATATCAGATCTTAACATCTCAATAGAAACACATGGAATTGGATGGTCAACTGGGCGCCCAATGTCATTGTGAAATGCAATTTTCTGATGGCATTTCCTAAGTCTGTCTCACCGAAAGAACAAGATTGATCAAAATCTTAATGAGCCATTTTCAGAAGTGGACTTTGGCTTTATGATAGATTATGGAGCCAAACAACCATGCATGTCGACCTTATAAAAGGAAAGTTTATCTTTTTGAAAAACAGTCGGCATGAGGTGACTATGTGTAACCGGTGTGTTACGCCTTTGATGGTCATTTTGGGTTGTGTCCTGGCGTCTTAATGAAGAGGCGAGAGGCAGTAGCAGGTCTCTGGTTGTTCTTTATCGCTGTGGTGAAATATATACATGGGTGTGTGTGTGTGTGTGTGTGTGTGTGTGTGTGTGTGTGTGTGTGTGTGACAGATGGCTCTCCTTTCTGTCAGTTGGAAAAGGCTGTTTACAATAAATACTAACAAATGACAAAATAATAGCTAATTTTACACAATGAAATTCAATTTCATAGGCTATACAATATGAATCACATAAATATATATAATAATATAATATATAATAATATATGTATATATATATATATATATATATATATATATATATATATATATATATATAAATATAATCAAACATCAGAAATATAAGTTATAGAAACATGAATAATTATAACTCAAATTAGATAGTAAGCAGTAAGATTCAATTTGATAATCAGAAATATCCTTATCTCAATACTTTAACCAATGGAAAAAAAAAGAAAATCACAGTATGAATAAAAAATAGACATTTCAACACAACACACCAGCTAGACTCAACATATATAGCTAACTGGTGTGAAGGAACTATAAGCCTACAGATCAAAGAAACATTTAAACACAGGGAAACATCTCTATATCTGTGGTGAAATTTATACATGGGATCATCCTCTGTGTGTGTGTGTGTGTGTGTGTGTGTGTGTGTGTGTGTGTGTGTGTGTGTGTGTGTGTGTGTGTGTGTGTGTTTGTGTGTGTGTGTGTGTGACAGATGGCTTTCCTGACAAAAACAAACCAAATTGATATAATTAACGAGGACGGAGATCTCTATGCTAGGTGGCAAATTTCTAAAATTAGCCCATATTTTCCAAGATGGAAATCATACAACCTGTGTACACATTTGTCGGACGGCGTTTTACTAACTGCAACCCACTTTTCTGCCAGGTGGAAAGGGCTGAGAGACGCATGATCACGTAATTAGGATTAGTAAATTATTATTTTTTTTAATTAGGTTTATAAGGAAGAGTGGAACTAACAAACTGAATATAATGTGCACGACACAAACACACACTGTGCACATACAACACAGTGACATCATAACAAAGTTAGAGAAGGAATATTTCTTTCTAAATTTCGTAAACTAAGGCACTGATTTAAGTTCATTTGCCTTTTTCTTCCACCATACTCAACTATATCTATCTGAACAGAGCACATCAATTTCCCAAATGCTATCCAGCATGGTGTGAAGTCCAGACTGGCCAGCAGCCTGCTTGGATAGTCATGGTCGTTGGTAATGCCAAGCTGAGGTGGATCATCCCAAACCTCTTCAAACAAGATTGAGATATTGTTTGTCCAAAATATTGGTAAAATAAACCAGGCAGTCCAATAAAAATCTATAAGGAACATAAAGTTTCTTGTATAAACAAGGAAAATAAAGTTTCAAGCAGACGAGTATTATTATGCTGCATATGAAGTAAGGGCACCGCTCTGTCCATCAGGCCAAACATTTATGTTGTTGATATTCAACTAAAAGCAAAGAATGCAGTTCTTTCCAACAAACCACTCAACGCTCTCAGTGCCATTGCACTATCTTCAACTTGGCTTGGCTCCAGAAAACAGGCAATAATACCGTGGCAGTGTTGGCTCATGCTGTCATCAAAGACGTTCTCATTACAAAGCCTGGTCGCAATTATTGTTGATCACATTCACTTATAATTTTGTGCCTGTCACTCACTTTCTTTTTAAGATTATCTGAAGGTAGAGTGTGCTAAATGCTTGCACCTCTGCTTGTTCCACTGCCTTTAAAGTGTACTATGAAATAGATTTAATTAACTATACAAGGCTGTAGTCTACTTTTATACACACATTTTATGTCTTTTCCATTTTCTCTTACATGGCCGTCCTACCGTGACTACCATGAAATGTCAAGGCACTATAGTTCAAAGCACTCCTTCGTGTTACTGGTTTAATGTAATGTTCATGGTTGAATTAAGGTAACAGCTAAACACCGACATGTGAAATGTGAATCAACGACGAAGCCCAAATAATGCACCGGTGAATGTTAATGTTGGACCTGGAACACACACATTATGTGAGGGATTGTTATTGCTAATTGTACAGCCACTAGTGAAGGTGGGCAGTGAGGTGAGGAAGAAGCAGGCTTTTAGCTAGATATTATGAGAATCTGTAGGAGTGCTTATCCACTCTGCACTCCGAGTCCAGTGGCTTTCTATTCCATGCCTGGCATTGAGAGAGCGTTGTTGCACAGTAAGAGGACAATGAAATCAGCCAATACAAACAACATGTTGGTGATTGTGAGCCTGGCTGATGAGGGTTAAAGGTAACATGCAGCCATACATATGGTCAGCTTTGGCTCTAAACTGTTGTGTGTTGGCACACATCTTCATGCAGTGCAGAGTCTGCCACTGCCAGCATACTGTATGATCCAGCACGCATTGCCTCATTGTAAGCCCACAGAAACAACACTTTAAAATCTCTCCAGTATGGACTCTTCAAACACTGTCAGAGATTACTACATAAGGCTACTGCACATTCTGGTCCCTATTTATACAACTCAACAGTAACAGCACTGCGTTGTGTAATATGTGTACTTTAGTCATTTGATTTTTTTATTTATTTCTGTGATCCTTATTACCGTATGGTTCCTCGCCACGTTATTCGTAGTGTAAGCCAATATTTCCATCCAGTATTAACAAAGCATTATAAATCAAAGTCATTATTTGTCAGATCTACATTTTTGACCCTTTTAAAACATTAAATGTTCCATCGCTACTACCTCCCTGCACTCTATAAAGATCAGGATCTATGCTAACAGCAGACTTCTCAGTTTGTCAGCTGTATCAACATTCATTTTGTGAGTTAGCCAAGCTATAAAACCAAACTGTTGTCTGGAAACCCTGCTGGTTTCTGTATGCTTTGCTAAAGATGGTTTCTGAGAGAGAGAAACATCACTCTCTGCTCTTTTGATATTTTAAAAGTTTTGTAGCCCTATAACTTCTATCTAGTTAGCAGTCGACAGCTGACGCTAGTGGATAGGAGACCATTGTCAGAATCCCTCTGTTATACTTCATATCAATGTTAATTTATTAGGATCTCCAGTGCATTCAGTGCTGAGCAACAGCTTTTTTCTGATAGTCCATGAAATTAGCTCAGCAGCCAAATTGAGAGTGAGCGCTGTCAACAGGACCATTCAGATCAGTGATTCCATACCAGGGGTATCTGAGCAGAGGGAACTTTTGCAGTGTCCAGGGGGCACATGGAGAGAAATGAGCATTTGGTAAATCTAACACAACAACCAGTAACCTTCCAGCTATAATAGACCGACTACACAGGACTCGCTTTCCAACAACCAAGTCAGTTGGAACAATTGAACACTATGTGCTGCAATTGAGAGTACATGACAACTCGTTGGCATGCAAGCAAAGACGTCAGCTACAGTATGATGTTCATGGTCAAGCTTATTCCAACCCAAGTGGTAGTCGTATGAATGCAAACTTAAAAGAATCTTCAGAGAGAGAAAAAAAAGAAAATAAGACGAAGCCTGAATAAAGTTCCTTTCAGGATCACTATGACTACTGTATGAAATTTTTTTATATAATTAGTAGTGTTAAAATGATAGTTTCCTTAAAAAAACATAATTTCTATATTGTAACCGAAAACATATTTGATCTGTACTTCTAACATAATGTGCCAAATATTCAGTCACGTAACTTTAATATTTTAAGGTTGCACTTAACTATTGTGCATCAGTGGAGACGCTACAAACAATTAAATAATATAAGTGACGTCCTCCATAGACAAAGTGCGCTGGTTTTGAGGAACATTTGACAGTTTTGCGACAATCAGGATTTGTAATATTCAAAAACTCTTTGATATGAAGTTTTATTTGTAACATTTTATATTGATCTGCGTATGTTTACAGACATCTATGAAGATAAGCAGGAAAGTGCAATCTAGTCAAGCTCATCACAGACTGTCCTTGAGGCTTTGAAACAAGATCCATTTAGATTGTATGACAGAGTAAAGGAATATGGCCTATAATATCTACCACGGCTTTGTAGATAATGATCAAATGAAGAGGTCTTAGCAAAATAGCTTGAACCCCGACGCTGATTAGGATCCAATTATAGGGTGAGAAAAAACACTAATTAACTTTAGGATGGTGTGTTTCTGACTCCATCCAACTTACCGTTATTTTGTCGTTTAATTTGATTGAAATGTTGTTTTATTCAGATGTTTAATTAATGAAAATCCCTTCATGACTTATTCCATGACCATGTTATAAATATATCCCATGTATGATTTGATTCCATTGTGCAAGTTACGGTTGCTTTGGATTAGAATCATTAAGAAAGAAAACAAAAGGTAAATTAAAAAGAAAACAATTACATTTTGAATAAAAAACTGATAGAAATGTAAAAACAGTGTCCTGCTTGAAAACATGCTGTATTAAACACTTTACATTTTTAAAACTCAGCTCATAATTATTATGTATTATTGAACATTTGCATGGCTATATTATATATTAAGTCATATGAATGTTTATTTTTTAAATATTGGCCACTCTGGGTTTCCATACCTACATGGTGACAACTTCAAACTACAGAAAATATGGCGCCGCTACTCGCTTCATGCTAGTTATGTTGTCTCACATTGTTGTTAGCATCCAGGTATCTAGCAGATTTAATTGTTATCGAATAAATTATAGAACATTTATAAAAATACTTTGTCAGTCTAGACGGGTGCAAACTGACCTCATCAACATTTGAGAGCATCTCCAACCATGGAAACGTGGCAGTTTTAGGGTTACCTCACTATATGCTGTACATAGAAGGACAAATAGTGTATCATATCTAAAGAAAAAGGTTCACATTAAGAGAATAATGTGAAATATCTCTGAAAAGCCGCCTAAGATGACAGTGCCAACAAGCCACAGCAAAATCATCCAAAAACAGATTCCACATGGATAATATCAAATGAATGGATTTATTAGCACTGAGTTAACAACATCAGGTTCCTTTAGTCCTCCCAGTACTATAAGACCTACTACGGTGTTTGTTTGCCATGTAGAAATGAACTTGCTTGATTCAGTAAAACCGATTCAGTGTCACACTGTGACAGCGGCACTCACAGCTGCCTGTGAAATAAGATAAACTATTAGCAGATGAAACTGAGCTATCGGTTCCATCTCACTTGAATCAGGAACTTGTTTGCCTCTGCACAACCTTCAGGAAATATACAGGGCCTCGGCTGGTACCACGAAATGACGCCCAGACGCCGAGCGCAATTAAGCCCTGC
This sequence comes from Cottoperca gobio, assembly GCF_900634415.1. NCBI lineage: Eukaryota > Metazoa > Chordata > Actinopteri > Perciformes > Bovichtidae > Cottoperca > Cottoperca gobio. The sequence continues at coordinate 4,614,508 of NC_041358.1, read as the reverse complement.
GTGGCATGGGCAGCCATTATATATGAAATCAAATTACCTTCATTAACCTGCCAAGTTGGCTGAAGGCGTCACTACCCACTGGTTCTTTCCCCGCCCTCGACGAGGAAGATGAATGACAAACCAAAAGAGGTGTAGCATGCTGATATCCCTGTGGAGTTCTAATACAATGTCCCCTCCCAAAATTTTCTAATGCATTCATACTCATGGAAACAATTTCTGCTGCCTCCACCACGTATGTTTTAATGTTGCAAAATGAAATGCATGGCTTGAAAACAATATCGCACAGTTTGAGATAATTAGCTCTCCTGGCTTGACAAATGGGCCAATACCTATGTGCATACATGCTTTTGAGCACTGCATATGTTGCCTTCATGAATAGGCATTGTGCTGAAGCACCCGTTGAAATACATATATGTATTTCCATAACTCTTCACGTCTGAACAATGGCTGCACAGAAGGAAAGAAATACAGCTAAATTGCACCATACTGACAAATAAGGTACATAAGATATGGGATCATGGAGGAGGCTTATGGCCACATCACAGTCATGGAAGTATGAGAGGGCATTTTTCTTTCACTGTGTTTTGCACTGACGTTCTACCACTGACCTCATTTTCCACCATGAAGGAAGTCAAAAACCTACAGTCTTAAAGGGAAGAAATCTCCCCACAAATGGTTATTTCTTGTAGGAAAACACGGATCAAGTTAACAACAAAATGCAATCCTGTCTGGTTGCTCGCATAATCATTCGGCCTTATGTAAAATTGCCGACAGAGGCACCGGGGGGAACTGATATTTGTGGTGACTGGCTATCAGAGCCAGCATCAGAGGTAAGTGATTCTATTTAGATAGATAATAAATATGCGGTCATGGGGAACCTATATCCAAAAACCACATAATGACTTTCTGCTGTGGCTGGAGGGGGAGGTTGTCGATCAGTCCTTACAATATTTACAGCAATTTGCTCCCCTTCATCCTTCTCAGTGATAATTCTATTTCCTCTTCATTACGAACACCATATTTTTAATGACAGAGGCCTTTCCCCGGTAGAAATGTCTCCTCAATTCTTATATTTATCAATCACACAGAGGCTTTTAGGCTGCAGGCACACGGTATCGCATGGTGAAATCAGTCTTGAATTCCACTTAGCCGATGCACTGACTGAGTGGGGAATTAGCTTGAATGTTATTTTGAGTGATGGTCATGTAACAGTTCTGAGACAAGTATAGAACAAAAGCATTAAATGTGTTCTCTCTCTATATATATATATGTGTGTCTTTTTCAATTGTACAGGTCACAATGTGACGTTATAGACCGAAGTGATTCAATGTGGACATCCGTGCTTATTTCTGCAGGTTCCCTCAAACATCTTGGACCCTTGATAACTAATACATTATGTATGAAAGCTGATGATGCTTTGTGTGAATTGATTTATTGCTACTAGCAAATGTTATGCTTGTGCCACCTGGAGCTAAGCGATGTATCAATATAATATAATATCCTCAAATGAGAGTGGATATTATCTGGGATTGTGGCTATGGTAGTATTGTGATGTAGCCTAAATGTTTTCTGTTCCACATCCTAAAGGCTGCGTTACAGTCAATGGGACAATTTTCCTTATTAGACTCTCGTAGCTGGGTGAAATGAAACATGGATCCCTCTACCTGCTTGGTCGTTATATTTACGTTCCTAATGATGATTTAAAAAAAACTTTAATATATTCTGAAAGCACCAATAGCCATCAACTAAATATAACCCCATTACTGATACAGATTATTTTTTCAGTACTATCTCAGGGGTGAAATGCAGAATAGTTCTGTGGAGGCTTTTGCGACAGTACTCCAGCTAACGTGCTAACTGCTTTACCACTGACAACATGTGGCTGCTACATCTGGAAATGAGATGAGAGTGGAGAGACTGAACTAAAACAGTTAAGTTTTAGTAAAACCAAAACAATGAGCTGAAAGACGCTAACATAGAAGAACTGAGGGGAACTGCAGGCTAGTGGTTGTTGCTACAAGCAACCCCTCACATAATGTTACAACAGTAGAAAGACAATATACACTGCAGGCATCATTTAAATATGGTAATAATGTAGTAAATATAACGTTAAATTCAATATATGACTCTCTCAGCCTCTCAAGAACCAAGGAACAGTGTTGGGCTGTGAGCTGACTTTGGAGTAATGGCCACGCTGAGTACTGCAGGATGCACACTCACATCCCCAATCATTACAAAAGAAGTGACTGTAAAGCAGTGAAAGCATTATTGTTTAAGTGACACAAACAACCCCAAATGATTTGTATAATCAGAATTTGATCACTTTGGTCCAATAAAAATCAAACGGTCTAGAAGAGCCACATTGTTAAATGCCAGTCATGTGTAAGGGCAGCCAACAGGAAGTCAGCTCGCCCAGAGAGCAACCTGCTCTATTGTGTATGCGCTCAATGAGCAGCGTCATAGGAGTGAATAGGTCGCATTCTTGGAACGTGTTATCCAATGTTCTTATTGCAGCCATGTTTACTCTGCATCACAGAGCTGAAACACACATCTTTGACTACCTTTAAACCCATCTTAAAATATGTTATGTTCTCCTTGACTCAACCTTCAGCACTCCTCATGATCCACCAGGCATTCATCTTCACCTGTCCATATCTATTTCTCTTTTGTTTTTACCTCCACCAAATGTTTGAATTTCCTTTGTGCTTTAAATGTGCTATATAAATTAACTTGCCCTTTGGAAGTCTTTTTAAATGTCGAATTCTACAGTGCCGTTACATTTAGGTTAAATATGTTTCTGTGCATTTATCCCCGACTTAATAAATTATCTGTTGTTTGAAATGAGTTTGTGTGTGACAAGATGTTAACTACAGTTCTTTCAGCATGTCCTCACATCTCCTTTCACTTCTCAAAGAGCATCTTCAGAATCACAGCAGACATGCATTACGGTAACTAAAGGAATCCGGGGTAGTATGTCATTGATTGACTGTAATAGGTTACAGTAAAACACTTTTTTTCCCCTCATCAATTACTCTCGTTTGTTTAGTGGACCATAACTCTATTTGTGAATGAGAACCTTTTTCAAAAGACAAGAAAAATTAGCTTGTGGGTGCTGGATTGTTGGAAAAGGAAGAAAATGAGGTGTCTAACCCAAAGTGACATTTACAAATTACCTGTTAATTTCAACTGGGTTGAGGGATGATAGGACTGAATTACAGTGACAGGAGGGTAACCGGGTAATGAAAGTAGAGTCTGTAGTGGCTAAATGGGTAACCTGCACGTAGAGACAAAGTGGGTTTATTCCATGTGAGCACCTCAAGTACTTCCAGCGTCTTATCTGAACTGTATTCTGTCCACGCCCACCTGAGGGGCTTGTGCCACCCTACAATCTACTTTTGGTCCAATTAAGTGGACGCTGGATGATGAATAGTTACAATCAGCCCTGTTTCAGAGGTCTGTGCTCAGGAGGATACTAACCATGCAGAGAGAGTGTGAGAGAACGTCCAGGTGTTAGAGTGCAAGGTGAAGTGGCGAGACTTACAACGGTGTCACCTTGCATCCGTCCCTGCTAATGTCTGCTGAAAAAGTCTCTCTCAGTGCTGAGACAACAAGGCACAAAAACTGCTGTCCCCTCCATCCCCTCCCCCATGCCGCAAGCAAACATTAGGGAAAAGAAAACAGTGCCAAGTGGAAAACGGGTGACATTTGAATTGAATACCTCAATAATGGATGCAATCTCCCTGTAACCTCCATTTAGCTGGCAGAGCAGAAGCAGCTCAAAACCAAGACAGGATCCCTCAGGTCAATGAAAACAGAGGACGTCGGTTAATGATGCCTGTTCTGCTCTGAAAGCATTATGCTAGATGCTAGATGCAAGAGGGAAGATAAAAGCCCCCGTACTTGTTAGCAGTGGAGAGAATATACGTTTCCACATAGGTATCATGGAATCTGGATTTAAATATAAGCAACATTCTTAGTTTTGTGCTGTCATGTTTATCAGCTTCTCTCATAGGTCAGTAGTTTCCTATACATGCGAGAGAAAGGAGGAAAGACAGAGAAAGAAAAAGAGATAAGGTCAATTAGGAGTGTGCACTGATTTGCCTTACAAAGGTCACCTAAGTCTTCACAGCGATCTTACTATTGTCGGATCCTGGCTGGAAACTCCTGAACAATCTCTGCTGTGGCTGTACAGAGCACGAGACTCCACCCTGACCTCTTTAGAAAGGCCGGCCCAAGCTTCTCCCTCACTCTCGTCTGACCGGAGAAAACTAATGAGTGTGAGGCTGTGGGTAAAACCTAATGGGGCTCAGTAGTTTTTGCTTCGGGCTGACTGCTGAAAATGAACATTTAACCACAGCTCGAGTAATTGAAAAAATGACAAGCAGTACATACAGGCCAATGCCCCACACAAACACACACACACACAGCGGCCAAATTATTCTGATTATTTGCCACCTCTGGATTAGAAACGCCTCTCCACACTGTCACTTACAGCACCAACCAGCAGTAGCGTCAGAATACACAGGAAGAAGCAGAGATGTGGAAGTAACATCAATTAAAATGAGACTGTTAGCCTCTAGTTATGCCAGATATGGAGAAAGTGTGGAAAGGCAAGGTCTTGATGTTACATAGACTTAACTGTGGGAAGCAGGCTGCACAATAATAAGCTCCGTCTATGAGGAGGAACTTTCTCAGGAATAAAGCCTCAACACATGAGATAAAATGTAATGTTACATGGAGTTTTTCTTAGCTTAACTTTGCTCACAGCTCCACCTGCTTGTCATTTATTGACACTGACACTTGTGTCTTTAGAAAGTCAAACTGGAATGACGTATGATGTCTGAAGGATTACCTTTGATCCCCAATACATAAACCTAATGTAATGTACAGATGCAGAAGAAGAAAACTGTTTTAGTGAGAGACTTAAAACTAAGATTGTGATACCTCAGTGGAGTGTTTGTGTTCCATCGCTGAACTTTGCTATTTAACATATAAATCACTAAACACTAAAACAAAGACTGTGGTGGTTACAGCAACATCAAATACTGCACACACTGAACACTATGCTAACTGTAAGGCGACCTTGGGTGTCCTGAAAGACGCCTCTAAATAAAATGTATTATTATTATTATTATTATTATTATTTTTATTAAGTGAACACTTTTAGATTGTTCTGCTTTATTGATTAATTAGGTGCATGAGGTTGAACGCAGGCTCTGGAAGAAGTATTCACATCCTTTACTTGAATTAAAGTAGCAAAACCACAGTATACACAAATACCATGAAAATACTCTATTGCAAGAAGTTACTTCACTTCATTTTGGCAATAAAAGGCTGTTTTCACAAGAGAGGGAAAGTGTCTCTGTGCTCAACTTGAACCTCAGTTCACGTGTTCATGCGAACATGATTTAGTGAAATCCCTCACAACTGGTTTGGAGCCCACCATGGTCCAATATGCAACTTATACAAGTGTGATGTGTAAACCTGAAGCTTCCAGCGCCCACACACTGAGAATGGACTTTTCATCCAGCAACTACCACTGTTTGCATATTCATAGATAAAGATAAAGAGTAGAATATGTAATCCAACGTTGCTGTGTAAAAACCATATCAGACACAAATGATCATTCCTAACAGCAGTTTTATACTTGTGTATGTTTAAACTTGTGTATTAAACATGTAAGTATCAAAGTAAAAGTCTTCTGTCAATGTCACATTATTAAACATCTACTATTGAATTATAGTTATTAAAGATACGCAGCATGTGATGTGGCTGCTGGCTGAGGTGGAGACCATTTTGGCACATTTCTTCATCTTTCTATAAAGCTGAGCTGGTTTCATTTATGGTATACTGTTTTCATTACTTTTTTTTTTTTTTTTGTTTAACTAGACTGGCCTAATAAATGCAGTGGAATAAAGCGTACATATTTGTGACATAGTGACATGTAGTGGAGTTGAAGTGAAGTAGCATGACATTTAAATACTGAAGCATATATATATATATATATATATATATATATATATATATATATATATATATATATATATATATATATATATATATATATATATATATATATATATATATATATATTAAGCAGCCTCTTAATAATGTAGCTGCGGTGGAGCTCATGTTAATATATACTTATATATAACAATAGTACTGCAATACTCGGCTGTTAAAAATGGTACAATACCCGATTTTCAGTATCAGTACTTTAAGAATGACAGTATTTTAATAAGAGCCGACCATCCATGGCTTGCTGACAAAGCACTCATGTAGTGAAACATGGCACTAAAGTACTGAACTCTTTATCGCTGCCACATTTGCAACGCACGCTGTCCGTTCTTACCTTTCACAATAAAAGCCCGACATACACATCACTGCTTATGAGAGGGAACTTAAATTGTACTTGAGTAAATGTAGTTACTAGTTACTTTACGTGTTAGAAGATTTATAATCTCGTCCTGAATTTAGATTTTTGAGCGTTCCCATCTTTTCGCAATAATTGTGATTTATTTGAAGCAATTATGATAAATGATCTAGACCTAACTAATTGGTACTATGGCGTATTAGGGATTAGCCATTGTAAACATAAAAAAGTTGAATAATACGGGGGAGGGGGTAATAATAATTGGAAAAATAGTGGGGGGTTTTGTCAAGGACTGTTGTCCTGATGCACAAAAGCTTTCACCTCAACCAAATCACTCTGTTGTTTTCTTGTGAGGAGCCCGATTCACAGCAATGTCACTTCCAAGTCCAGATGCTTATGATAATATGATTCTTCAAGTATTTCCTTATTGCTAAATCCGATTGCAAAGTTTGATTTGATTAGTTCTCCCACTTTAGGCATAACACAGGGCAAGCAGTGACATGTGGTGTGATGGCCACATTTTTGACAGCCGCGTGTTAAACACAAATATGCCGACTACTGTTAAAGACTGTGTCCGAAGTGTATATGCATCATTGTTGCAACGAAACACTAAGTCCAGAGAAATCATTTTAGTATTGCTTTCGATTGTTGTGTTATTCGTTGTGGACCACAAGAGCAGTTGAGTGCCTCAGGAGGTAGTGGTGATTTTAAATATATAAAATAAGACTGATTAAAGCTAAATTATTATCTCAGACATTAACCAGATTGAACACGAGCACTGAAACCATGATCCATCATAATAGTTGAGACTTATCTTAAATGTCCAATGGCTATCCCATTTATGAATGTTATGCTTGATGGATGATGGCAATTAACTAAATGTAATCTCCAAAGAGTTCTCAGAATTCTCCCCCACATTGAAACACATGCCGATAGAAAGGCGATACCTTGTTTGGTGTGCCGTCCTTCAGTAGATGTACCATATCATTTCAATGCCGCAGTCAAAGTTAAAGGAGCATTTTTTGCTTTCAGGGTGATTTTTTAAACATTATGTGGAAGAGATTTCTTTGCTAAACTGAGATACCAGTCACCTTCTGGCTGTAATTACCAGCAGCTAATAGGGCAGCTTCTCATTTACACCTTGTTCCAATGAGAACAGCATTTTTGTACAACACTTTTTCAATCTGAAACAAAACATGCTTGTTCCTCTTCCTGCCAAAACGAAACCTCAGCATGCAGAAAGCCTGTTCAGAAGTTTTGGTTGGTACACCGTTGTCTGGTTTAATTTGAAATGTCTGGTATTGTGTCCCCTCGTGTCATGTCCCAGTCCCTTGTCTAAATTGTGTTCTCCTTGTTTTTCTGTCTTTAGTTGTCTTCCGGTTTTATTTTGGTACAATCTCCCTTGTCTGGTTTCTGATACTTCACTTCCTGCCCTCGTGTGTTTCCCACCTGTATGATTACCTGCCCTGATCAATTTTACCTGTTCCTAATCACCTTCCTCTCCTTGTGTGTTTAGTCTCTGCTTTGTCTGTGCCAGTTCGTCTGTTCTAGTGAGCGTTCCAGCAGTAGTCCAAGTGTTAAACTCTAGTTCTTGTTACCTTGCCTCGTCACTAAACGTATCTTTAGTCAAGTGTTTTTTGTTACTCTGTTCTGTCCGGTTTTTGGACAGTTTCCTGTTTGTTTTTGCCTTTTTAAGTAAAGACTGTTCCTTAAACCTTTTTACCTGTAGGTCGTGATATTGGGTCCATTTCCTGCTCACACCCTGCCGGATAGAGAAACCACCCCTCCCCCCGTACCAATGCTAGGTACATCCATGAAAAATAGTGACAGGTAAATGGTCACAAAAATGATATCAAAGCAGCTGCACATGTTGTTGTCAGTCAATATATAGATAACAACTCTTAAATTGGCATATTATTTTGGTTGTTGTGAAAATCATTAAGTGAACTGCTCCATGCAACAGCTACCGTCAGCCGGACGAACACATCACTCACTATTGATTAGTTAGCATTAGGGATGTAAGACAATATCGATACACTAAAGTATCATAACACGATATTATGTTTTGTGATGATGTATCGATTCTCAAAAACACTAATTGATTTTTAATTCATGGTTCACATGCATAGATTCATGCAGACGGAGCCTCAGATGGATGTGACAGGGTTACGTGCAGATTACTAAGATGTTATGCATATGGTGGTGTATTCTTTATACTATGAGTTTTCCTAAAAGTTGATTTAAAAAATGCTTAAAGTATCTCAATATATCACAATATGTTGAATCGTAACATTCATGATACATATCGTATCACCAGATTCTTACCAATACTGAACAAAACCAACTCCTCTGTTCTCCAACAGAAACTGACCGACATAAACAAATATCAGTCTGATTACCAGGCTTATGTAATAGATATCTTAGCATCTTAGATGTTCGTCAAGATTAAGATTAAAATACAAAGCTACTCTTTTCTCTCCAATCCATATCTATATAAATCAAATCCAAACTCCTGGGTAACGATGCAACAAACCAACGACGGGTTGTCCAAAGCTAGCTGAAGTACATTGTAAACTCTTATTGCTTGGACAACAATTGTAATTGCAGCTTTTAGCTGTAACAGAAGGTACTGAATATAAAGCTGGTTTTTTTGTACCCAATTGCCTTTTGACTGTCTTCAGTAATTACAACAATGATACGCTTCAATCACCTTGCTAACAGTTTCATTATTGCATCAAAAGCTACATAGAAAAAGACAAACATTTAATTGAAATTATTTTCCTATTAATTTCATTATTGAATAAAAAACAGCGAGTAAGCTGCCACAATCCACACACCCATTACTTCTACTACCTCTCACTACCTCTCACTTTCAGCAAAGAAAGAAGTCTGTTAACTCTTTTATCCAATAACATCTTTGTTTTCTCTTTGATACGATTCTAGAGCTGCAATGATCAGTCGACTAATATATAGATAGAAAAATGCAAAAATATTTGTTTCCAGCTTCTCATTGATGAGGATTTTCTCTGTTTTATGTGATAGAAATCTTGTATTTTGCACTGTTGGTTGAATAAAAGAAGAAACTTGAAGATGACAATTTAACACAATTTATAGCTTTCAAATTTCAAAGAGCTATACTTATGATGTCAAGGAATTGTCTATGCATTGGTTATTGCTTGACTCAAATCAGGTTTACACACACACACACACACACACACACACACACACACACACACACACACACACACACACACACACACACACACACACACACACACACACACACACACTAATGTTTAAGGTACTTACAATGGCTATAACAGGCATAATTACAGTTTTTTTGTGAAAAGGGGAAGTTGTTCTGCAGATTATTTTTTAAATAATAACCCATACATCTTTTTTCATTATTTCACTTGCAGTATTGACCTTCTTTACAGAGCGCTCCACCTGTTTTCCCTCTCCTCCCACTTCATTGCAGCTTTTCCCTTGGCCTCTGTGGGGTCTTCATTACCGCAGCCTATAGATGCTGCTGCCCTGACAACCTGCTGTAATGAGGGGGTGGCTCTGCATGTGGACACCAGTGCAATGCAAACTTACAGCCAATGCTTTAAGGAATGCTTCTGGGGTAATGAGAGGTCAAGTGATTGGGTTTTGGCCTCACAACACAGTTGGTAATGATTCTATAAAATGCTTTTAAAAAACCTGCACTCGCTCCTCCTTCTGTCATTGCCTTCATATAACACGCTCCTCATTTATAACTGTCAAGAACCTACTCATCTGTACCCCCAGCTTATTTGGGTGAAAATCACACATAATATTTTCCAGCGGGCAGAGGATAGGAGAGAGAACTAATCTCATTTCTTTTGACACTTCCCTATAATGTTTTCTTTTAGAAGGGAGACAGTGGAGGATGTGAGCCTATCCATGTCTGTGAGTCTGGTAAAAGCAGGAGATGCAAGTTGACTTTCAGATGTACCCTCTGGCTTATGCAGCCGTTGAGGTTGTGGGGGTGGAGCGGTAAAGAAGAGGTAGAAGACACTAACAAGTTCATGCAATATTAATGAGGTGATGAGATGTGGGACATGCAAAGCAAATCGGCCACTGTATATGCAGGAAAATAATATCTTACACAAGCATGGGGACTTGCGTTTGTGAAAGCGGGTAATTAATGATAACAAAGAGAAAATGGCCACAAATATGGATACATATTATCAGACTTGACCTGGGACTGAAGAGGAAGTGCCTTTAGCTTACCTCACAACTGGGCTGAGCAGTCTTTCTAACATTTACATGGAACTTTGACTTTCCAAAAAACATCAAAAACATACTCTCATACTAACATGCATTTTATTGTACTTTGGGAAGGTCGAATACTGCCAGATTACATTTTGTGTAAAGAGACTTAACTTTATATTTATTGTCTGTATCAGGATCTTTTTAAAGAAATTATCATACCTATATATTTGAATAGCTTGGGTAGGTGGAGGGTATCAACCATTTTTATGTTCCTATGTTATATTAAATATTAAATTCCTAAATAAAAAATAGTCAGGGATTAAGGTTACACGAGATATTTCATATTTCTACTATCTGGTACCGCTGACTCAGTGTTTACATAGATTTCAGAAGGGGTCGTGGCCAGTAGCAGTGTTCAGTGACCTGCGACAGTGGCAGGAGAGGAAACAACTTTATTTCAGACCCTGTCCATATTTATGAGCAGGTCATGTGGCCTGACGCTACAACATCCATGGAATAATTAAATGATCTTCGGCGCAAAGTTACTCGCAGTGTTACCTTCAGTAGCAGCAGTAGCCAAATGATACTATCATGAAATATGTAACTCAACTTGTTAGTACCAAGATGCATGTTATAAACATGATTTGTGGTCTGAATGATTTCTAAACACCCCCTTACCATATATACAGCATATACAGTATAATATCAATACAATTAATCAGATAGTTACAAATAGTAAGTCCATGTGATGAAAAACTCTACTAATCTTGTTAATGCATGAATGATTGTATATATAATACTTTCTTTTGATTAATATTTTGTTTAACATGGTTTACCACATAAAAAGTAAAGAATAACTCGGAGGCTAAAAGAACATCTACCTTTTCTCCCTCCTTGAGACATTCTGGATCTGCTCACGGCAGGTTGACGAGTGCCCATCTAGAGGGCAGTAGACCGACAAGGTTTCTGTTGCCTCTGTTCCCTGTCGATACGTGTCGGCATTTGCATATTAGACAGCGATTGGTTGTTTTATCTAGCTGATTTTATCTCAGATTTTAAGGAAGTGCACAGACATCCCCCCCTTCAGAGGAGGAATGTAGAACGCCTCTTTAGTGACAAACATTACGAAGATACAATGCAGTGTAGTCAATGTAAGACATTTCAAGGTAGATAAACTTAACAACTCACAGAAGTCCACATGAAAATCCTGCTGAGAATAAAAGCAAGTAAATCTCCATAGTGCACTCTGTGTTTCGGAATGAAGACATTTTGCATTGGCAACATTTTTAAAAGGCCCAATCAGACAATTTCTATTAATGATAAGATTGGGTCACCATGGCTATGACCTATAATAACATCAGCTGATCCCAGCGCTGTGCAATAGGATTTATCTAATTAGCTACAATGCTACTGCTATTAGCTGTTGAGCTTTATAAGAAAGACTCTGGCAGTCCTTCACACTGTATGTTACATTGTAAAACTGCCCATCTGTTTGCTAAAATACAGACACAAGGTGAACACAAGCATCAGATGCCAACCTACAGAATACGACGTCCTGTGTAGACAGGAAATTAATAGACAAAATATCTCTATATCAATCTAAGTAGGGAAGTTTTCTTAAAGCAGCAACTTGTATTCACATTGGGACACATGCACAACGTGTGACGACTGACAACAGGCAGTGTCAAAGTAGGTCAGCAATCACGCTAATTGGTCCAACTCTTCATCTGAAATGTATAGAAGATAAAGATTGTATCCACATAATTCAAAAAGAAAAAGGCATTATAATTGTTAGTAAAATACATTTAACAACAAGAATCCTCTACACTATGAATATTTCTAGGAAAGATGTTGCAGAAGAAAGCACTGCAACACTGCTGCATGTGAGAGAGACATTCCCAGTGGGAGAAATGAGACCATCTGGCCCTCTGCAGGGAACTGTCCCCGGATAGAGGATGGAGTTAAGCTGAGGCAGCGAAAGAGAGCAGCAGGGTAAACTGCCCTGCTATGAAGCTGCTGTTGCAGGCAAAGCCCTTTAATGGCCCACTATAAGCCACCTTACAGCTGGCACTGGTTCTCTGAAACCTACGGTTGTTTTCAGAGTGCGACAGTGATAAATTTCATTTAGAAGTGCCCGTGTGCCAGAGGGGCGGCAGGGCCACTGCTTCCAGTGTTGAATGACTCCTGGGTGTCACAGCAGGGGTGACACTGCGGCCTGGCTTAGAAAGGCCAAGAGTGCCACATGCTGGGAATATAACATCACAAAGAGGCATCATTTTCAATGATGAGGTTGTGGAACTGCTTACAAATAACAATATTTAACAATAACACGGCAACAGGAACACTTAGGGAGTCATAAATAGCTAAAATAAACTGCTATCAGTTCATTACTTACACAGACCAACATCCTGAGTTCCATTTTGTTTTAAATTCCATGCAAACAACTGCAGTTTTCTTACTAAAGGAAACATTTTCAAAACCAATTCCAGAAACCATCTCAACCTCACCCCTGTGCACTTGGCTCGACAATACGCTGCTCCAACTCCAAAAGCTCATTATGCAAATATGTAGCCTGAGGTAATGCAAAGCCAAACAGCCAAAGCCAATCAGACGATACAACTCTGTGGAATAAAGACACTACAATTAACATCTTACTTAACGTTGTAACTGTACCTTGGATCAAAGTGAGGAGCTGTGAGATAGCCTTGTTTTGCTTTCATGTTTAGATATGCCGGTTGGACACATAATATATAATTTTACCTAGCATCAGTGTATGAGCAGACGTTGCTGATAAGGAGACTTAGGACAATTTGACATACCTCTGTTGTAGTCAGAGAAGAGTTGATCAGCAACATAAACTAGGACAAACCTGTGCCACCACACTAAAGAATATAAGGTGCAATTATCTGTGCAAGTAGCTGGCTAAATACATTAAAGAAAACAACAACGAGAATTAATTAGGCCAGGATTAACTATGAAAGATAATTAAAGTTACCCCGTGGAGTTTTCATTGTAAACAAACATGGCTCTGTTTGCATTCAGTGTTGCTCACCAAATTGTTTGTGTGTACCCTTAAGGCCTTACAAACATGCTAAATGCATTTCATATCTCACAAAACATTTGCAAAGACTTCTTGAATGTTGAACAACTTGTAGTCTCCGTCTCCTCTATTGGCGCAGTCACCGCTACATTACCGCTACGGCTAACAATATGCACTGCTGCTCATTAAGTGGTAGAAATGCTGTACCATTAGAGCTATGTAACATGATAGACATTTGGCAATGTTATTCACAGTTTTAAGTGTACCATGAACATCAGTGCAACCCACTGCCCAGATAACCAGTGTGCATACAGTGTACAGTATGCGTTCTTTTTATGCTAAGACAATCACACAACTGCATGGTGAGAAAAGCTGCTTGTGCAATCAGAAACAGGACCAACAGCGAGGAGACAAATCTGTGACACGAGTTCTGTAAGAGGTATAGTTGCACCTGTTTTAATGTAAAGGCCCTGTCACACATATCCGTATGACAGAAACGTATGCCGGTGCATACGAAAATTTGTCAGAGTCCAAATACGTCCAACTTTTCCTCGGATCGGAAAAGTGAACGTATACAGATACGCATGTCTAACCTATTGATAGCGCATCACTTACTAATACAAAATGTATCAGACGAATGCCCAACGAATGCATAACGTATACAACAATATCGGCAATACGCTGGTTTACGTTGATATAAGGTAAGGTATAAGTAGTATTGGTTAAGAGCAGGCGGTGTTACGCTGGGTGTACGTTGATATAAGGTAAGGTATAAGTAGTATTCGTTAAGAGCTCACTGTGTTACGCTGGGGTGCGTTGTTGAACGCTGACGTTTTGAGCATGTTCAAAATTACCGGACGTACCCGACGTGTGCTTCATAAGATATGCAGACGCTACGTGACGTTAGACATACGTGAATACGGAAAACGTACGTGAATACCTGCGTGACTATGTTGGGGTACGTTAGATATAGGCTACGTTGGCTGACGCTGAATCCTACTGCCAATGTATTGATAACGAGTGGATACCCTATTCCTACCCTATGTTAAGATTATGCCTGACGACGGAGTAACTTATTAAACGTGTTTCTACAGTACAGCTAGCGTTCAGCATGTTAGCCGTTCTCCAGCATCAGCATGACGTGAACCAGATGGCACTTTTCCAGCTCCGTTGGCCAGACGCTCTGATACGTTTTGTATAAGTAAGTGATACGCTATCAATGTTTGACATACGTATAATGATTTGTTATGTATTCGTTATGTATACGTCAACTACAACACCGCTGTGGAAAAGTTGGACGTATTTGGACTCTGACACATTTTGAGCTAATTTTCATATACGCCGGCATGTTTCTGCCATACAGAGCTGTGTGACAGGGTTGTATGTCTGGCGTGTTCAGCGTATCGTCTGCACCCTTCGAACGATCACAGCTTACCCTTAATTTATATCAACCTATTGCCGATATTTCGCATGCGCCGGCATACGTTTCTGTCATACGGATATGTGTGACAGGGCTTTCAAGTGTTGCTGGATTGTACAGCAAGCTTTACCATGTATTTCGAAGAAAAACACGATAAAGCTATTACTCAGTCAATCTTTTGTTAATTTCCTTTAGATTTTGCAGACCGACATCCTAGTTCATTGTTGACCTTCTCTGCACTAACATACGTCTTATGCACTGAGAAAGGTAGTAGTAGTAGTAGTGAGTAAAGCCATATGTGTAAGTGGATGAAATGTGTATTTAAATCATAAAAAGTATGAAGGTAGAACATTTCATGGGGTTATTCCCAGCATTTATTCTCAGTACAATATTCACAAGATTGTATATTGTGATATACATTTTAGGTACTGAAATACAAACATCGTACAGTCGGAAACCTGTATTAAACCTGTTCTCCTAAGGAGTTTGTGTGCAAATGTGAAATCAGGTAATGATTAAAGTGTGAGAAAAAAACATCCATCATTACACTAATTTCAATTAAGCAATGCAGGGACACTTAAACTGTCTGTATGACTGGCTGATGACATGGCAACATGAGTCCTACCTTTTGTTGGACCACATGGGGTGAACAATTAGCTAATTTCTACATTAGTAAGGCACTCCTCTCTATTGGCAAACTGTGGATTTCAGTTTCATTTCTCCCTCTTGCTCTTTGTGCTGCTCTAATGCCAATATCTCTATTAAAAGACTCCATTAGCTAAAAGCATGTTTTTCTATACTTGTTAGAACCCCCGATTTTACTATTATTATTATCTCCAATACACCAACTGTGACATTATTCTAATATGATAGCTTTTGGAAATGTCGCTCCAGACATCTCTGATAAGAAGAAACCCATTTCTCAAAACAGAAATCATCAAATAATGTCTTGATTGCATCATAATGATATAAAGAGATGAGCGTGTATTTGGTAAATGGAACATGAATCAACAACAAAACAAAATGCATATCAACCATTGAAGGGAACATCTGTGAATCATTATGCAAACTTAGGTTAATTCTTTAGAGTTCCATTCATTAAGGAGTATTGTTAATTTCAGTGGCTGGCCCTTATTATCATGCATTTAGGAAATGAGGCAAATAGAAAAGGCATAAGAGCGCAATCAATAGCTCTTTTCATTTTGCCTTAATGGCCTCGTCTCTTTTCCCTCGTGGACGAAAAGAAACACAGGGGAGGTTGGTGTTACAACCGTAAAATGTAATTTCTCTAAAGGAAAAAACCTAATAATGCCTCCTATCCACTTTCTGCATATTTCTATAACATTCTGCAACATTGAGTATTGATTTAACATCAAAAGGTTACATTAATTTTTCAAAATGAGATTTTAAAGTCAATATTTCAAGCAGAAGATATTTCAATTCAGCGGCTTACATGATACGGGTTGTGTGCTCAGATGAGCTGGCTTGCATGGAAGGCTAGTTTTCTTTTTTTTCTAGAAAAGTCCAGCCCGGGGATTTAGATGTCAAACATGGCAGGAAATATAAAAATACTAAAATCACTCCCCTTTAAAAGCCCAACAAGTAAAGTGAAAACTAATGTGTGAGTCAACACTACGGCAGAGTTGGGAGAAGAAGCCATTCAAAACTGACATTTTAAGTGAAAATATTTTCCTTAATCGAAACACAAACACTATTCTGTACATAAACAAAAGACTGCTAGACTGCACTGCTACACATCGACAAGATTCCTCTTTGGACATGCAAATGATAAATATCACTTATCTGCACATAGATTAATAACAAATATGATTTAGGATCAGATGTTTTTCTGACTCACTTTCAGCAGTGTCTACACTTTAACAAAGTTATTCAATAGATGGCATTATTTGAAACTTCTTTGACATAATTGACGGCACATCACAACCTTCACACAGCACTACTGTACAAATACAATTTACACCCATGTCAGTCCAAAATGTTTCACTTTTTATTCTATTAGACTTTGTGTGAAATTGTCAAATTTTTGAGTTATGGTCACAGTGACCTTGACCTTAGACCACCAATTTCTAATCAGTATATCCTTGAGTCCAAGAGTTCGTGCCAAATTTGATGAAACACCCACAAGGTGTTCCTGAGGTATTCATACGATCATATTTGATGTGACTGACTTACTGACGTAAAGACAGCATGAAGACCTAATGCCTCTGGCCATGGCTGTAATAATTAATAATAACTACTGCTTGTACCAGAAATCATTTGATTGTAAAGGTGTTCATGATGCTGTATTATTGTGCCCAGTCCCAAAAAAAGAATTTATGGTTAGAGGAACATTTGAATATTATACTAGAGTATATGGAAAGGAAAGGTTTAGGAACAAAAGGTTTAACTAAACCACTTATACACTTATGGAGCAGAGAGTGGACAGGGTCTCCTCAATTATTCCCCCTACAAAGTAGATTACAATGCAAGAGCAGGTTCATTATATACTGTTTGTAATAAAGCTCTGTAAACAAATCCTAATAACAGAAATTACTTGTGAAACCCAGAACCCAACAGCTTTTATATTGTTCACATAACATGACTACAGCCAAAGCCGACTGATTTAATGGACTCGTTATAGTTCAGACCACTATTGTCTGAGGAGACCGCATGAATTAATCTTGATGAGCAAAGCAGAACCACTTCTCTACTCTCCCACATTAACAGCTGTATTTTCAATATGGCTTCAACTGGCTAATTAAGAAATAAGAGCTGATTCTAGCAAGAAGTGATTCAAAAGAAAGTTTTACCTCCTCTCGATCAGTGGGGGTGTTCTTGAGGGAGCAGGTCGAGGGGTGCCCCTCTTCCCAAAATCCTCCACGCCTCATCCTTCATCTGCGGCTGCTCGTCATGTCCCGTCACCGGCACAGTTACACCTGAACACTCTGCTGCTGCCAAACACCTGGCTCCATCTCCCACTGTCCAAATGAAAAATAAGCATAATCTGCCTTTCTGAGTATCCAGCAAATGAGGGATTTCATGACAAATTGGGTGGTGGTTTATTATGCAGAGGGAAAGGCAGAACAGAAACAGAGAGGAGCTAAAATAAAGGGAGGTGTATGTGGGAATGGCAAAATTGTGGTAATAAAATGGTTGCCAACAACTGTGGATATATTTAAACTCTGTGCCATGTTTCGTCTTTTTGTAAAGAGTTGAATTATAACTGGAAGCTTTTAACTAAGTGGGTCAAAAACATCCATATACACTTAAAATATATAAACATTAACATGAATTAAAACAATATAGTCTTAACAATATTTCAAATGAACTGTATATCTACAATAGCTTAGTAAGAAAGATATTTACTAACTATCATTTTATTATATTGAATGGAGTTTGTGGAAGAACGCAGCACAATGTTGTGAGAAACATGTGCAGCATCCTCAGGAGCATTTCACATTCACACTGCAATAGAAAATTAACTGCCTCAATAGCTTGATGGATGTTGTTCTTAAAACTTAATTAGTGTGAAGGTAAGTGGGTGTTCAATAAATGTCTAGCAGTTGAATACAAGTGACATTCAAAAACATTTCAAATTGCACAAAGCAGAGAAGGCGCAGCGGGAAAACAGTCACGAAGGAGTGGAATAAAGGCAACTAAATCGTCATGGTTTGCAATACATATGGGGTACATAGGGATGTAGAATATCTCATACCTACTCGTAAAAAGCTAAAAGCATCTTAAGCATCTCATGGATCTGCAGCAGTAAACAAAAATGATTTATTGAGGATGTATTATTGATATATGTATTGTTTTTAAGACGTGTGGCTCTCTCTGTTGATGTAACATGATGCAAGACGAGTAATGATGTTTCAATAAAACAATAACAATAAAAAACAGTTACACATTTGATTTGCATGATTAATCTTCCTGTTTAGTAGAGCTGAGCCGAATGCTTTGACCGTTGGCATGGTAATCAACGTCTAAAGTGAGCTTTCAAATGCTTCGTTTTGTTGGGTCTTTTTTTGTGCTGCCGACGAGGGTAGTGGTAGACTTGAAGAATAGCTGCTAATAAAGAGCTCCGCTAATTTGCTGGCAAACACATTTTATTTCCAATAAATTCTTCATAATAAAATAATTTCAAAGCTTTTATTGTGAAGCAGGAAAATCAGGAAATGGCGGGTTGTCATCAGCAGTAACTTAACACAACTCCTATACAGCGAAAAGCACACGTGAAACAGTACAATTAAGCAGATATGTTAAAGCATAAACAGGAGAGGAACTTAAATCCACTAAAGCACAGAAGGGAGAAAGTAGAGGAGATAAAGTAGAAGAGAGAAAGTAGAAGAGAAAGTAAAAGAGAGAAAGTAGAAGAGAGAAAGTAGAGGAGAGAAAGTAGAAGAGAAAGTAGAAGAGACAAAGTAGAGGAGATAAAGTAGAAGAGAGAGAAGTAGAAGAGAAAGTAAAAGAGAGAAAGTAGAAGAGAGAAAGTAGAGGAGAGAAAGTAGAAGAGAAAGTAGAAGAGGACAAAGTAGAGGAGAGAAAGTAGAAGAGAAAGTAAAGAGAGAAAGTAGAGGAGAGAAAGTAGAGGAGAGAAAGTAGAAGAGAAAGTAAAGAGAGAAAGTAGAGGAGAGAAAGTAGAGGAGAGAAAGTAGAAGAGAGAAAGTAGAAAGTAGAGGAGAGAAAGTAGAGGAGAGAAGAAAGTAGAGGAAAGAAAGTAGAAGTAGAAAGAAAGTAGAAAGTAGAAAGTAGAATAGAAGAAGAGAGAAAGTAGAAGAGAGAAAGTAGAAGAGTAGAAAGTAGAAAGTAGAAGAGAGAAAGTAGAAGTAGAAGAGAGAAAGTAGAAGAGAAGTAGAAAGTAGAAGAGAGAAAGTAGAAGAGAGAAAGTAGAAAGTAGAAGAGAGAAAGTAGAAGAGAGAAAGTAGAAGAGAGAAAGTAGAAGAGAGAAAGTAGAAAGTAGAAGAGAGAAAGTAGAAGAGAGAAAGTAGAAAGTAGAGAGAGAGTAGAAAGTAGAAGAGAGAAAGTAGAAGAGAGAAAGTAGAAGAGAGAAAGTAGAAGAGAGAAAGTAGAAAGTAGAAGAGAGAAAATAGAAGAGAGAAAGTAGGAAGTAGAAGAGAGAAAGTAGAAGAGAGAAAGTAGAAGAGAAGAGAGTAAGAGCGAAAGAGAGAGAGAAAGTAGAAGAGAAGTAGAAAGTAGAAGAGAGAAGAGAAGAAAAGTAGAAGAGAGAAAGTAGAAGTAGAAGAGAGAAAGTAAAGAGAGAAGTAGAAGAGAGAAGTAGAAGAGGAAAGTAAAAGTAGAAGAGAGAAAGTAGAAGAGAGAAGAAGAGAGAAAGTCGAAGAGAGAAGGTAGAAGTAGAGAGAGAAGTAGAAGTAGAGAGAAGTAGAAGAGAGAAGTAGAAGAGAGAAAGTAGAAGAGAGAAAGTAGAAGAGAGAAGTAGAAGAGAAAGTAGAAGTAGAAGAGAGAAGTAGAGAGAGTAAGAAGAGAGAAAGTAGAAGAGAGAAAGTAGAAAGTAGAAGAGAGAAAGTATAAGAGAGAAAGTAGAAGAGAGAAAGTAGAAGAGAGAAAGTAGAAGTAGAAGAGAGAAAGTAGAAGAGAGAAAGTAGAAGAGAGAAGTAGAAGAGAGAAAGTAGAAGTAGAAGAGAGAAAGTAGAAGAGAGAAAGTAGCGTGACAGTAAATGACACAAAACACAGTAAAGACTCACTGAGCTGAAAATGAAACAAGTGCACAAGAAGTAAAATATTTTCTTTCAGGTGTGGCAATGGTAGGGGAACACTGTATGTAATAATTTATTAAGCCCAAATGGTCCATCCAAGTGCTAGAAATCACACATCATTCATTAAACATCATCACATTAATTATTGTGAGTTATTCTCAGCGCTGTTTGTTGTGTCCAGAGGTGCGTGTGTACAGTAGGTGTTTTTTTAAAGATGACAATCTAAGGGCTCCGAATCAAAAAGTGTTTTGTCTTTATGTTTATAAATATTTTAAACTGACAAATAACAATATCGGCCAGGCTGGATTCCACACACTGATAAACAGTTGGTCTAATCCAGAAATGATGACAGAGGGACATTCACAATAGATGTTCTGCGCAACAAACTTGAGTTTCTTACATCATTTTCTCTTCGTGATCTATGTATTTTTACCAGCCGCGACAGCGACGCTTGTATTGTTTTCACTTTGTGAGTCAATGTGTGTGTCATCATGGCGAGATGTGCTCCTGGAGACACCAACTGTAGAAGCGACCACAGAGGCCGTTTGAGTCATTTGCCAGCTATTTATATTTCTGTCTGTGGACACATTTTGTCATCGGGATAGTGTCGCAACTGGTATGATGCAGTCAAGAAACCCAACATTGAGTGTGGTCTGAGCAAGGGCGCCGGAAGTAGGGGGGTAGGAAGTGGGGAAGGGGCCATTGGCCCCCCCCCCCACTTTACGCCCCTGGCCTGTTTTGGTGTCCTGGCTGTTGTGATCCCATCGCATAAGCTCTCTATTTAGATATACTGTGGAACGACTTAGACAGTTAAATACACCACATTACTTTAGAGGATATTCTAAATTCTCTTCAAGACCACAGAAATCCGATGTTAAGAAGATCTTGGCAGCATACTCGTGCACTCGCTCTCAAGTGCTGCTTTGGGAAATGTGTGAAAAGTGTTCATAGAAAGGCTTTCATGAAACACTCTTAACTTCTAAGATCAAGTGAAGGAAACAGGGCCCTGATTTATAGACTGTGAGGAAAAAAACATGTCTGTGGCGTAACCTACAAGTTAACTTCACACAGTATACAAAGCATCCTTTGTTGTAGGAGACCAAAGCAGATTATTCAGACAACACTAATGAAGTTAAACAAAGCAACGGTAGCAGAGCCTGACAGAGTAGTAACTTCAGTTGAAAACCTAAACACAACTGGAGATGAATAAATATCAACTTAAGGAAGACCGGAGACTGACAAACAAACAACAAGGGGAAAATAGCTTTACTCTCAAAAGGGACATTTAAAAAAAACTGCTGACATCTAAAAGGCAATTGAATTTGCATACCACAAACTTTCATCTGGGGGATGTGAAGAAAGATTGCACCACAGGATTCATTTAATATTTAATAAATTAGAAACAGTAGCTATGGCTAATTAGAATTTGCACATTTACAAATCAGCACTGATAGCAAAACAAATTATGAAATATAACGCTGCTCTGTGGATTACCAAGGGAAAATCAGATGATAGACAAAGCAAATGGAGTACCACTAACAACATACTGTCGGAACACATCACACGGCTAATCCAGTTAGAGGGGGGTGCCATAGAGGCTTTGCTTTAAAATATTGATACGCTATTCCGTAAAAGCTTTTTTTCTTCTTGCAAGAGTACATTCAGTCTCACACTTGCTTATTGCTCATGGGTCATTAGCCTCTCATCCTCTGCTGCTTGGCCAGTTTGCTTTGAAAGAAAGGCTTGTGATTAAATGAATGTGTTTGCTTTGGTACTCCATTAGAGGAGGTCTGGATGTTTGCAGTTCCATTGTTTATATTATTGGCACAAAGGCAAGCAGTGTGTAAACTG